>NC_039276.1:13207824-13367824 GCF_003368295.1 Carassius auratus | reverse complement strand
CATATACAGAGAGAGAGAGAGAGAAAGGAAGGCCCTTCCCATCGTGTTGGGGCCGGTAAGGAAACAGGAGATACATGTGAAGGGCTTAGATAAACCGAGCTCTGGCACATAGACCAGCCTAAAGAATAATAGTCATATGATATAAAATACCCATCTCATAAATCTATGAAGAATGAAAAAGAAAGTGATCATTTCCCAGCATTGGAAGCCCTCAAGAACATTACAGTGGCCAGTCACAGAAATTGGGAATTTGAGCTTGTTAAATCTGTAGATTTAGTTCCTTAAAATCTATTCTTTTTTTTTTTATTTCTCTCTACCAAAAGAGAAATGCTGACCAACGTCGTCCATTCATCAGCCGAATTCCTTGTTTTGACAGATACTTTCCTTCCTCCTTTCTCCTTCCTACTTCAGTGTAGTGTATGTGTGTATTTGAAACAGTGTTTTCATACAAGTTATTTTTTTGACTTCTGACCTTATGCAGTTTAATGTTGTGAAATACATATCGAAGCACTGGGTTTCTTTCTGTCATTCTCAGCTTAAAGTTCGGAGAATCAATTAATCTCTTGAACATTTTGATGTTTTGGTTCATTCTGTCAGTGCTAAAGAGAAGCCGAACAAAACAATCCGGCAACACGTTTCTACAATGAGTAGTAGCTTATAAAGTCTGCAGTTATTTTGCAAAACACAGGGAAAGGAAATAATAGAATAATGATGGGACAAATGACACTAACAGTGAAACATTCCAACATGTCTGTGACTGTTTTATCTGACCCTGAAGTTTGCGGTTGATTAGATTCACTAAGGCTGCATTTGATCAAAAATACAGTTAAAATATAATATTGTGAAATATTATTTCAATGTAAAAATAGCTGTTTTCTCTAATAACATATAATAATATAAAATGATTATCTATGTTAATCTGATCATTCAGAAATCATT
This sequence comes from Carassius auratus, assembly GCF_003368295.1. Taxonomy (NCBI): domain Eukaryota; kingdom Metazoa; phylum Chordata; class Actinopteri; order Cypriniformes; family Cyprinidae; genus Carassius; species Carassius auratus. The sequence continues at coordinate 13,366,885 of NC_039276.1, read as the reverse complement.
ATAATATGCTGAATTGTTGCTCAAGAAGCATATATTATTATCATTGTTGAAAACTGCTGTGCTTTATTTTTCTTCAGAAATTGTGATACTTTTTTTTTGTCACGGCTATTTAATAAATGATAGTTAACAGCATCTATTGCATGGCTCACTTCACTTCATTTAAACATCAGACATGTACTCTGTTACTGCACCATCTCTGTCATTCTCTCAAATCCAATTTAAATTCCTATTCCAATTTAATTTCTATTTATTGTGCTTTTTTATTTCTTTTTTTACTTTATACCAGACTGGATTATTTTTTATGGTGCTTTTATAGCGCTTTATTGTCACATTTGGATTTCACTGCACTAGTCACCATCTGTTTTTGTAGTATGGAAAAGAGCAAAAGCACATTCTGCAGTATATCTTCTGTGTTAGACAATATAGCATGTCATCAAACTAAATAACCAAGAAATCCTTTGTTCTTTCACTCTGGTATGAAAGGATTCTTGCATCTGTGTTAAAATCCACACTCTGTCAAGGGCATTTGAACATTTAACATGTGAACATTTGTTCTTTAATAGATTGCCGTAGCCCTCAGAGGACAAAGCACACTTTGTAAAAATCTGCCTGTTGTTTTAATGGCACATTTTACTGTTTAAATGTGTTGGGAGTCTTTATGAATGTATTCTCCACACCTTTTATTGGAACTAACATTACATCATTTCTGAACAGTCCTTCCCAAGGTCACCTCAAAGATGCTTTATGAGCATAGTAAAACTCGCATTAATGAGAAAACAGTGTGTACATGTGAGTATATGAGAGTGGATGTCTGGATTACACAATATTAGCCTTCTAGTGATCATACATGATTGTGTATGTGTGTGTATGGTTGTGTGTTGTTGTGTTGTCATTGTACAGTAATGGCAAATATTGCAGAGGACATGGTTTGGAAATGCTAAATGTTTGCTGCTGACGTTATTGGCCATCGAGGGAATAAAATACATAACCAATCAGAACATTCATTGCACTTGGCGTTATGCAATTGATGGCCAGTATTTCTTTCTCTCCACAAAACATGCACTACAGTATATCATCATTACAGTAAGTTTAGTGTTGCTTGCTAATGGACTGTGGTTGATCAGCTCCACTGGTTTTGCTGGTTAACAGCATGACTGGACTGGTACACCATTTAGACCTGCACCAAACCACTAAAACTAACCCCTTTGTTTGTTTGTTTTTTGGGCAATTAAAAAAAAAAATGTATGTCACTGTGTGATTAGCCGAATGAACTGAACACCAAGGACATAATTTTCAATAAGATATTCCAAATAAAAGATGTTTACATGTAGTCCACAAAAAAAAAAAAAAAAAAAAAAAAAGTTTAATTTATAAAAATGACCCTGTAAAATTCAGACCAGAACTATAAATATAAAAATAAAAATATAATAAATTCCATTGGTTTTAATTAAAAGGACAGTTGAGGAATATAAAATAATACAATTGTTTAATGTTTGAAGAAAAACTGTGCACAGCTATGTTCTATGGAAAAAAAAAAACAAAAAACAAAATGGATACTTTACAGTATATTTCTCTATACGGTATGTACAGTACTATATAACAATTTCAATTGTGACGTTTATATTTTTTACAATTTTTCCACTTTAAACAATGTTTATATATATATATATATATATATATATATATATATATATATATATATATATATATATATATATATATATTAATCCAACATATCATAATGCGCACCATAGAGGGTTAAGTAAATGTCGAGAAGAGCTCTTATTTCTGTGACGTCATGAAGTCATCTTGATTCCAGAATGAAAACTATTGCTCTCCTCTCTTTTTTTCTCTTCCTCCAATTATAGGTAATACTAGACAGGACAGATGAGATTGAGGGGAAAAAGGTCAACATGTGTTGGTTCATCAGCAGCATAGCAGCACAACATACTGTACCAGAACACTTACACCACACAAATGAAGAGTCTAGCATGTCTAATCATTCTGCCTGTCAGAGTCTAATTTCCCAGTAACCTCTGAAACCTTTCCTCAACTGCATTTGCTGCTCTAATTGTGGAACAACCTGCTCTTATTGTGCCTAACAATGCGGTAAATGAGTTCATTAAGCACCTAAATTACCATCTACAACTTTTTTTGATCATTCCTTCATTTAAGCGAGAGGTGAAATTACATAAATTAAGGATATGGATTTGACTGTGTCTTAGGAAAGTGATGGACGGAAAATTCAAGGCTAGTGTTTCTGAGCTAACACCCAAAATTGTTATATGAACAAGATGAGTGCGTTATGTGTGACTTGCATCTCTGGACTAACACACACACACACACACACACGCACACACACACATGCACACACACACACACACACACACATTTCCCTTTGCCTGTTTTGAGACAAATTATGTTATTTGGCTCAAATAGTCAAGGTCAGTGCCCGGGACTGTTCATTTATTTAAAAATTTGCATTTCTTTAAGGTCGGCAGCTCACTTTTTTTTTTAGTTTAAGGTGTGTTTTACATATGTTTACATATATCTTTAAAGTTTAGATATGATTTGATTACTCTTCATTTTAAAACACTGTTATTCATAATGTTGGTATTTATGTGTGATGTGAATCAAGCATTTTTAATTGTTCTGTAGAAGAGCTCCTTTACACACATACATACACTGAACGGATGGGCAGCAGTGTTTTTCATGTCATTATGGTGATACAGAGGTGTAGTAAAACATTTCCTCTTGTTTGTTGTTCTTTTCACTTTAAAACAGCGCCATCGTTCAATCGCACACATTGCATGAGAGGAAATGTGCGAAGTTTGTTCAGGGTGCCAAGAGTTTGACCACTGTAGTCGCCGCATTGACCGCAATTTGACATCTTGTCAGAAATGTGATGAAAAATAATTCAGATTAATTAGTGAAACACATAAGTACATTTTTCTAAAGGAATGTAATTTCACAGACGGCTATGTCATGTCGTAATGCTTGTGATGAAGTTGTTCCTTTGAGGATTGATTTGTCTTTGTCAGACATATGAAGAAATGTTTCTTAATATACTTGTCATACATGAAGCTCAAATAAAATCTTATAATGTGTTGTCAATGGTAATTTGTCAAGCAGCCATCCTGATGCTATGGTCATCCACTTCATGAACTCAATGGCTAAAGGCAATGGGGTATACAGTATGGGCTCTGACTAAACTGCCATCTAATAGCACTTACATGTATAAAGGACGACTGAATCAGTGTTTGTGGAATCAGATGATCTGGCTAAGAAATATTCTGAACCTTGTTTTGTTGATTATGCTCTGATAAAATTGGAAATGTGCACACAAACACACACAGAAGCCTGACGGTCCTGCCTGCTTGTAAAAGATGGATGATATCTGCTGTTGACCTTTGAGCTAGTCATCGTGAAAGTCAGTTCGGCTGAGCTTGGTGAGAAATTATTTTAGTTTTGTGTGTGACCTCTGTTGGCAGAACCTGCACAGTCTAATACAGATGTGCACCATGAATATTCATAACTTTAGTAAAAGGCAATTTATGTCTGCTATAATGTAAAAAGCTGCACTATATTGGAATTCATCTTATGTTTTCTCCTGTTTTCAGCAGTGATCAGACAAAATGTTTGTGTGTTTATACTTTAAGATTCAAGTATAGCAATTGTACATTCAACAATTACTTGACATCGATGATATGATTGCAATATTTGTATACTGAATTGTCATTTTTTAATTTTTTATTTAAACAGAAATAAACATTAAAACCTAAATTTACTGACAACATTAACACAATTTTGTTAATGGAAATACAATTCTAGCTCTACATAAAATAGCAATTATTACTTTGAATTAATTTATTTGTAGAAGTAAACCTACTGGGTGTATTTTTTTTTTTTTTTCAGCACATTTATAAGAGGCCAAATCAGTATAATGGGTCTGTTGTATTTGTGGTTGTGGTGCTTATGGCAGTGAAGTTTGATTGCACTCTCTCACCCTGTATACCTTAAAGACACAAACAATTAAATACAATAAATTCATTCCAATAAAACACAGGCTTTAGCCTCTTTTGATTTTGGCCCTGACTCTCTTCGCTAATTAAACAATTATGAATATTCATAAGTACACAAATGGATGGCAGAAACACATCTACATCAACACCTAAATCAATAAACCGCTTCCAACTGCTAGCTAAATTATTACCATATTTAGTGAGATTTGGTATACCAGTCGAATGAAATGCTAGCTGTCTAATAGCACACTTTCAGTAATGATTTCAAATCCACAGCTTAACAAGTCATTTTTGCTTTCAGGAGCAGATGTATGTCACGTACGGGAACACAGGAGACGGAAGATCCAAGTGCAGTGTGAGATTTATTGGGGTAATCCAAATCAGAGTCAAAAACAAGCTGGGGTCATAACAGAACATCAATCCAAACAGAAACAAACAAGATCAAGAACAGGAACTCAAAGACTAGGAAACTAAGTGACCGAAAGTAAGGACTCCATGCAGACAAATGGAAACAGACCGGATTATATAGGCAGGGTACTTACTATCAAGTGAAGACACCTGAGTGCAATTAACAGGAGTGCAATTACTGTGATGAAGGGACAAGGCCTGTGGGAATAGTAGTGCCTGCGGTGAGGTGCCTATGGGCAAGTGAGACCACTAGTGGACACCCAGGGAAACAGAGACCAGACAGCGTGGTGATGTAGTGCAGAAAGCAAATGTTATGTGCTATACATTTAGGTTCTGAGGAAAATGTGATTTATTCATTATGCTGTGGGTCTGCGATGTAACAAAAAAAGTTTCAATACTCTGCTGGCAAAGACACATCACAAGCTAATTAGTGTGCATGTCTGTGTGTTATGTTGTGTGTATGTCTGTGTTTGCAATTATTGATCCTGTACTTTCTTGAGGTAGTCAGTGCTGCTCCTGGAAATTAGGTTTGGTTTAATTTGATTTCCATGTAATTCAGTTCTACCAGATAGACTCGGAGAAGATATTGTAACAATTATCCATGTATTAATGCACAGCAAGCTATATATAAACGATAAGTAGTTGGTGTAACTCGCTATTCGAGGGTACGGATTCAGCATTTCCTGCCTGAAGATGAAGGCTGAATGATTGCTGAAAACTTTGCCATCACAAGAATAAATTACATTTTAAAATGTGTTCAAATAGAAAACATTATTATTTTAAATTGTATTAATATTAAATTGTAATACATTTATTTATTGTCATAGAATTGCAGCCTTGGTGAGCGAAAGGCACTCAAAAACAAACTGCATTGAGTATTCTGTGCTTCCTTGCTTAGTATACACTTTTTTTGCTTATTTCTAAGGCTTTTACTTTTCCCTCTCCAGGTCTGATTCCCCCTCTTCTGTAACGCTCTCTCTTTCTAAATCTCTCTGACTGAGCTTTAAAAATGCTGGACCTGATAACATGTACTTATTATTTTAAAGGAAGTGTCTGATACACAATGTATTGACAGTGCTTTTATCTGCCAGAATTTCCATCTTGTCATTGATGTTGAGATGAAGTATATTGTTTCCCAAGGCTGCAGTTTTAAAATCCAATTAACCTGCTTGGAGATCAGCCCCCGTGACTACACTAGAAAAATCCATGCCTAACAAGAGACGAAGGGACACACTGAAAAACAAACTGAAATGTAATTTATTATTTAGTGAAATCCTGACCTTGCCGTTTGTGAGAATACGTGAGAGCAGTGGTTCACTCTGGCTTAGCCAGGAAAACACGAGTACACATATATTCTGGATTTTTGCTAAATAATAAATTAAATGTCAGTTTTGGGATGAAACATCCCTTTACTGTAAGTCTTCTGTCTTTGTGAAATACTATATGGTGTTTATGTAAATCACAAAGCTGGCTAGGTATTATGCAAAATGTCCAAAAAGTATATTAAAAACCCATCGGTACTATCACTCCAGCTTCCCACTGACTCAACTGGTCGAAAACAATCAGATTCTTATTGACCCCACGCCAGCTCAACATCACTCTGTGGCCTGACGAGACTGCTGAGAGCATAATAGCTGAACCAGAGACTACTTAAGCTTAATCTAAAGCTTAACCTTCCAAAATGCTTCAGGAGAAAAGAAGAAGAAGAAGAAAACACAATTATGTGAAATGATGCAAAAATATTTGTAAAAAAAAAAAAAGAAAGAAGAAGAATTAAAAATAAAATAAAATAAAAATAAAAACACAATTATATGAGATAAAGCAAAAGCATTTGTATCAGAAAACTGTGGGAAAATCACACAAAACATCAATAATTGCACAAACAGATTAGAAACTGGACTCAATCAAATCATCTCTTTCTCTTTTTGCTTGTTATGCATGCCTTTAGAACATTGAGCTAAAATACAGGTGTATCTCAATAAATTACAATGACATGGAAAAGTTCATTCATTTCAGTAATTCAACTCAAATTGTGAGAACTCGTGTATTAAATAAATTCAGTGCACGCAGACTGAAATCTTTGATTCTTTTAATTGTGATAATTTGGCTCACATTTAACAAAACCCCACCAATTCACTATCTCACCAAATTAGAATACTTCATAAGACAAAAAAAAATAATAATAATTATAATAATTTTAGTTTAAAAAGCATCCTTTTTTCCTTAAAATGGTTAATCGTGTTAGTTACATAATTTTTATTGAAGTTGAAATCAATTTACTAATGTATATTTGATTGCTTCACTTTCACTTTAAATATGAACTTTTTCTTTTATTCCTTACTATTATTTTAGTCTTTTAGCTAAACATTTCTTGATGAATCATGAAAATTTTGATTTTTTATTACTCTCCAATGTTTTATAGTTTTTGTAACGTATAATTTATACTATAGTGCCAGCAGCACAATAAGGAACAAAGTCATCGGAGCTGGAGATTGAACCGCCATGAGCAAAGCGTCAGCGCTCTTAACTTGGAGTTCGCAAAAAGAAACTGAAAAATGTCCTGAGGCTCTCTCTCTTCTTTCCATTTCCATTCTCTCTACCTCACTCTCGTTTTTCTCTCTCCTCATTACACACACATTAGTTGTACTGTATGGAGAAACTGCTGAGGTGTACTGGTAAGTATGTGAGGGTGCCGTTACGGGGCGTCTGGTGCTTTGACACACCACAGGAGAACAGCATATTTACTTTTAAATCGAGTTCAAAGGGATCAAGACAGAACCACCAGGGCTTTGTCCTGAGGCTGGAAAGAATTGCTTTGATGGGTTCTAGGGAGGGATGATATGTCCTCAAATGAATGTACAGCTTGTGTGTGTTGGCAAACACACCTGTTAAAGCAGGTTGATGTATATCTGATGTACGAGTCAGTGTGCGATGTGCGTTTAGCAACAGGCTTGGCTGAACTGTTTTCTCTTTTTCATTGACACTTCCCAGGGAAACGGATTTCTTCAGAGACTCATTAGGAAAGGATGAGGAGTGACCCATTGGATTTTTATTTTAATCCATGGGAGTGCCGCCGCAGTCATTTCTCATTTGCCACAGTGGGTGGAAACGTTTCACAGCTGAGACATTTGGAATGTTTTACCACCCTCAGAACAGCTCTGGGTTTTAAGAGACTCACTTGCTGGAACAATAGCAGTGGTCAAAGGAGGAATAATCCTCATTGATCAGTACAGTGTGATGACTGTGTTTACATGTCAGGGATTATAACTTCAAGCAAATGGATGACACCTAATGAATTTAATAAAAAAAATTTATAGTAGTCCTTTAATATTAGTTTTCATTCTAATATTTATGTATGCATTTATTTAAATATAATGATTCTGTCATCATTTACTCATTCTGATGTTGTTATAAATTTGATTGGTAAAGCAAAGAAGATGTTTATCAGAATGTTCAATCTGCTTTTTTCTATAAAGTGATATTGCATTCTTTCCACTTTCACTTTATGGGCAAAAACAGCTTTGAGATTCTGCCTGTAACATCTACTTTTGTGTTCCTCCCAAGAAGGGATTCGTACAGGTTTACAAAAAGTAATGAGATTAAATAATGATAGCTTTTACATGTATGGCTGAACTACTTCTTTAAAGGAAGAATAAAAATAAAATAATCAATGTTATGACAAGGCAATGTGGTAATCAAGATTATGCCAAGTGTCGTTGATCAAAAATCAAACAAATGGACTATTATATAAAATAAAATAACAATAATAGTAGCCTTTAATGAAGAAATGCTGCTTATCCGGTTGCAGATGTTCAGTTCATCTAATAGGAATGAGGAATTGTCATGCTATTAAAATGTATTAGTGTGCTATGTTATCACATGACCACCTGACAAAGTTTGTTACATGTTCTCATCACATGACCTTGCATGTTTAATTCAGCAAGCAGAGTCCAGTTAGAATGGCTGTTCTGCTTTTTTTTGGTCTAATTTTACGGAAATGTATTGTGACAATTTCCAGCATCATTAAATAATGAGTCAAGAAAGAGATGCTAGTTGACATATGCATAATGTAGATTTTGGAAATATACATATTTTTTTTAACATTTCCGTAGCCACTGAAGGGTGGTCTGCCAAAGCAGTTTCATTCATTGTGTGACAGATCACAATCTGATATCCATTATGCGACTGCATGTGTAATAACTGCTCTGCCTTTGCAATTTATTTGGTTGATGTATTCTTCCCAATTTATAAAACGGATGCACAATAATTCAGCATTTGCACTGGAAATGATTAGGAACGTTAATAGCTTAATCAATTAAGCTTATCGACCATCGATGAATCAATTTCAGCACAAATGCGTTCAGTTATTATCCGGCAGCGGTCCAAAATACTGTCAGTATGGTTATCGGAAGATAGAGCATGCACTGGAGCCAGGGACACAATGCACTCATGATTGTTGAGGGGGCACATGGTGGTGGGGGGGCTCATGACACACAGCAGCCAGATAACACTGTATAACTGATATAGGTTTTATTTTATTTATTTTTTGTTTTTATTTAAAATATTTCCAAGCGTGTTAACTTGCCTATATCTGAAAATATCTCGATTCTCAAATATGTATAAGTAAATGCGTTTTTACACTTTTATAGATTATGTTATTTGATCAGTGGTGATGGGAAAAGTAGACTAATAGTGTAATCTGTTAACTACTTATAAAAACACAGTAAGTGTAATCTGTTAACTACTTATAAAAACACAGACTTTTTACTTCAGTACCAGATATGGGTGTCATGCCATACAAAATATTTATATATATATATATATATATATATATATATATATATATATATATATATATATATATATATATGTATATGTATATATATATATATATATATATATATATATATATATATATATATTTGTAAATGCACCTAAAGCTGTATAGTACATTGCTACACACTCACTCACTCACTCACACATACAGTCAGAGGCTCAAAATTATAGGGTTCACATCTGCCCATAATGCCTTGATGCAATGATTTCTAGCCTAAATCCCAAAGGATGGCCAAGTTACCCATGGTGTCACATGCAACTGGTAAGTACCCTGCTGTGGCTTTTAGTTTAACGTTTTTAATGGCCACCATTACTCAACCATCAATTGTGAAATAATCCCTGCAAACCCATAAGGACAAGGTCTACATGACCTAAAATAGTCACATTCCACAGTTCCATTTAGTTTTATCCTTTCATTCTCTGTCTGATTTACCAGCATAATGCGGTGAATATTGCTTTATAAGAAGTTTGGTCGCACTTGACATAGTTCTGGTTTGTCTCAAAGGAAACTCTTAATTAGAATAAAAGACAAGGCCACTGAACAATTCCTCTGACTGGTGCACAAACACATACACTTATTAATGCTTTGGCATCAGATCATTTGACACAAGTGCTTCTTTAATAATATCACTGTTCACTTATTCATTAATTTATTCATTTTATTTGTCACTATTTCTGCATCATAGATTTTTTTTTTTTTTTTTTTTTTTTATGATTTGAGTTTCTGCCTTTCTCTTGTAAATGGCTCACCCAGTCAAGGGATACAAGTTAATGAACAAAACATCTTATTTCCAGAGCCCTTGGTAAGGGTGGCATGCCTTTAAAAGGCACCTCGGTGAGAGAATGAGAGAGTCACACATGCAGGGATTATGAAATGGAGGGATAATGAGGCCTGCCATTACTGTAAAACTGAGAATGGTTACACCTCATAAAAACAGACAGAGCGCAAGAATGAGTGGGGACTTGATGAAAAAGAGAATGGAAGTGTGGGAGGGCAGAGGGCAGCCGGGGGAGATTAGTATCCATTATTTACTCGCCGCGTCGTCTTGATGGTAAAACCTCAGAAATCAGAGGTTTCTGAGTTTCATTACTAACGGTAGATTTTATTTCTATAACAGCCAGGTTCTGTTTGAAGTAGAAATTAACCTTTTTTTAATATGAAATTTGGTGCACACCATGGTTTTTTTTTTTTTTTTTTTTTTTTTTTTTTTTTCACAGTGAGACAAATTTAGGTATGGCCAGCTAGTAAAGACAGCAATTGATGATGCAGGTGTCTAGGTGTGTGGTGTTCAGTTAAACATGTCTTGTGATATGCAACTAATATTATGTTAATTTGTCACTTTGCTTTGATTGTTATGACTGTAATTACTTTGAGTTTACACTGACAAATCAGCATTAATTCCCATTTTCTTCAGCCATGATAGACTTCAGTATTCTTTACATTGATACACGGGCTTGCTTGAGTGTTTGCGGTACCATTTCAGTTTTGCATGTCAGTGAATCAGAATGTGGTGCGATGGATGATGAAATGCAGAGTCAGTCAATCATGCCCAAAGTCTGTGTGAAGATGTATATCGCGCTGTCTGGCATAAAAGATCTTTGATGTCTGCCTTGGCTTTCACCCACATTCTCGCTGGGTTCATATAACACTACCTGACAAGTAACAGTCATAAAGGATATTGTCACGGGAGGAGCACAAGACAGACCCAGTGGGCGTGGCGTCAGGCCTCGGAGAGGCTTTTATTAACAGAAATCATAAAACAAAGGGAATAAAAGTGGCCAAAGGGGGTAAGTGTCCAAAATAACAGGGAATCTGGTGTCCTCGTCGTGCTGCGGGATTTGTGTAGGTCGGGCAGTGTTCATCAAGGAAGGGTCCAGGCAAGGGGCGGAGTCCGGCGGCCGCACGCGCTCCCCTCCTTGGTCCGGGGCGCGAGGGGCGGCGGCTTCTCCTAGCGGCCGCGTCTCTCTCGTTGGCCGCGGCGCTGGTAGGGGATGGACGGCCCGGCATCCTGGCCCGTCGGCCGTGTATACGGGTGCGGTTCCCATCCGGATCGCGGGTCCGGCAGCTCACGTCTTGGTGGCGCGGGAGTCCCTCAACGCACCCTTCCTGGACCCACGAGGACACCAGTGTGCATGCACGGGGAAGAGACCGGTCTCCTGAGGAGAGGCGCGTTGGGCTTTTAAACAGCGGCGGTAATGAGGCTCCACTTCCTTCAGGTGTGCCCCATCACACGCCGCCAGCCCTGACTCGTCCAGCGCCCCTCCTCTCACACACCCACTCCAGTCGGGAGCCTGGTGAAGGGCGGCGATTTAAGACGGGGTGCCGGTGATAATCAGGGAGGAGGCAGCTGACTCGTCACATTCCCCCTCCCAAGCGACATCCCCGTCATCAGGGCGCCGCCCACACGGGAGTGCTACCATCCTCAACCAGGCTCCAAACGGTCGGAGTGGGCGGGGCTTCCTCTCCGGGCGGTCCTCCCTCTCGCAGCGCACCAGAACAGGGACAGAGAAACCGGGTTTTAGTGACAGCCTCAACCAACCACAGGGTAAAATGACAATGGAAAAGTCACTTACCCCTTGTGTGGCTGGGAGGCTGTCCCCAGTTTTCCTCCGTCCCAGTCTGGGTTCTCACGAACGTTTGCAAGCGAGAGGGAGTGACGTCACCAGACGTTTCCCAACTGCGCTGTCTAGGCTCCGCCTGCCCGCATTCTCCACCAGTGTCACGGGAGGAGCACAAGACAGACCCAGTGGGCGTGGCGTCAGGCCTCGGAGAGGCTTTTATTAACAGAAATCATAAAACAAAGGGAATAAAAGTGGCCAAAGGGGGTAAGTGTCCAAAATAACAGGGAATCTGGTGTCCTCGTCGTGCTGCGGGATTTGTGTAGGTCGGGCAGTGTTCATCAAGGAAGGGTCCAGGCAAGGGGCGGAGTCCGGCGGCCGCACGCGCTCCCCTCCTTGGTCCGGGGCGCGAGGGGCGGCGGCTTCTCCTAGCGGCCGCGTCTCTCTCGTTGGCCGCGGCGCTGGTAGGGGATGGACGGCCCGGCATCCTGGCCCGTCGGCCGTGTATACGGGTGCGGTTCCCATCCGGATCGCGGGTCCGGCAGCTCACGTCTTGGTGGCGCGGGAGTCCCTCAACGCACCCTTCCTGGACCCACGAGGACACCAGTGTGCATGCACGGGGAAGAGACCGGTCTCCTGAGGAGAGGCGCGTTGGGCTTTTAAACAGCGGCGGTAATGAGGCTCCACTTCCTTCAGGTGTGCCCCATCACACGCCGCCAGCCCTGACTCGTCCAGCGCCCCTCCTCTCACACACCCACTCCAGTCGGGAGCCTGGTGAAGGGCGGCGATTTAAGACGGGGTGCCGGTGATAATCAGGGAGGAGGCAGCTGACTCGTCACATTCCCCCTCCCAAGCGACATCCCCGTCATCAGGGCGCCGCCCACACGGGAGTGCTACCATCCTCAACCAGGCTCCAAACGGTCGGAGTGGGCGGGGCTTCCTCTCCGGGCGGTCCTCCCTCTCGCAGCGCACCAGAACAGGGACAGAGAAACCGGGTTTTAGTGACAGCCTCAACCAACCACAGGGTAAAATGACAATGGAAAAGTCACTTACCCCTTGTGTGGCTGGGAGGCTGTCCCCAGTTTTCCTCCGTCCCAGTCTGGGTTCTCACGAACGTTTGCAAGCGAGAGGGAGTGACGTCACCAGACGTTTCCCAACTGCGCTGTCTAGGCTCCGCCTGCCCGCATTCTCCACCAGTGTCACGGGAGGAGCACAAGACAGACCCAGTGGGCGTGGCGTCAGGCCTCGGAGAGGCTTTTATTAACAGAAATCATAAAACAAAGGGAATAAAAGTGGCCAAAGGGGGTAAGTGTCCAAAATAACAGGGAATCTGGTGTCCTCGTCGTGCTGCGGGATTTGTGTAGGTCGGGCAGTGTTCATCAAGGAAGGGTCCAGGCAAGGGGCGGAGTCCGGCGGCCGCACGCGCTCCCCTCCTTGGTCCGGGGCGCGAGGGGCGGCGGCTTCTCCTAGCGGCCGCGTCTCTCTCGTTGGCCGCGGCGCTGGTAGGGGATGGACGGCCCGGCATCCTGGCCCGTCGGCCGTGTATACGGGTGCGGTTCCCATCCGGATCGCGGGTCCGGCAGCTCACGTCTTGGTGGCGCGGGAGTCCCTCAACGCACCCTTCCTGGACCCACGAGGACACCAGTGTGCATGCACGGGGAAGAGACCGGTCTCCTGAGGAGAGGCGCGTTGGGCTTTTAAACAGCGGCGGTAATGAGGCTCCACTTCCTTCAGGTGTGCCCCATCACACGCCGCCAGCCCTGACTCGTCCAGCGCCCCTCCTCTCACACACCCACTCCAGTCGGGAGCCTGGTGAAGGGCGGCGATTTAAGACGGGGTGCCGGTGATAATCAGGGAGGAGGCAGCTGACTCGTCACAATATATAAAAAAATTGCACATTGAGCACCCTGGGTAAACCGTGATGAATCTATCCGGACATGGATAGATTAATTGATTGATAGACACTGACACAGATAGACAGGAATAGATAAACTGATAGATAGACAGACAGACAGACAGACAGACATGGATAGATGGACTGATCAATAGACACACAGATAGACGGGTAGATAGATGTACAAACAGATGAACAGATGAATGGATGGATGGATGATAGACCAACAGACAGACATGTATAGAGGAACTGATTGATTGACACTGACACAGATGGACATGGATGGATGGATGGATGATAGACAGATAAACAGACAGACATGGATAGATGGATTGTTTAATAGATATGAGACGGATGGACGGGTGGATAGACATACAAACAGATGAAAAGATGGATGATAGACAGACATACATGGATAGATGGATTGATTAATAGACACTGAAACAGATAGACGGGTGGATAGACATACAAACATATGAAAAGATGGACGGATGGACGGATGGATGGATGCAGCAGATAGTGTTTCTGTGTTGTAGGGGAACTGATAATATTATGCGTGATGTGTGTCCTGTTGTGCTGGTAGCTAAAGGTGCAGTGAAGTGGAGGAAATATGGGTAATTGTTCATCACTGGACTCCAGCTCTGTCACTGGCCTTCATAAATCTTTTTTTCAAGTGTTTGGAGTCTGCTGAGATGTAGCACTGGAGATATACACAGGTTCCTAGTACAAACATTCATATCACTAACAGCCTGCACACACAGAAAAGTCTGTCCTGAAGGTCTCTACATAAACCACATCCTTCTCTTCCTCCACCTCCAAACAAAATACCATTAGTGGGATTTGCAAGGGCCAGTGTCACTATCACAATTGCGTATACTTAGAATAGAATAGAATAGAATAGAATAGAATAGAATAGAATAGAATATACTTTATAGTCCCGTAGGGGAAATTTGTCATGGACTCAAAAATGCATAGTGCATAGAAGCAGCTGCCATTACAGAAATTAAAAAATACACATAAACACACCAAGTTATTGCACACTTCTTAGACCTATATTTTGCAAATCATACGAATCTAGTTAAAATTTTGATTTAAAATATTGATGGAGACTGGTACCAAGGAAAATGTAAAGCGATTCAGCCTAGTTTTAGGTATTCTATATCTTCTGCCAGAAGGCAAGAGCTCAGGGTACTTAGGGTCAGGTTAGCAACAAATCCTGGGATACAGAACACTTATATAAGCAACCCTAACCTGAATATCTTTAGACTTATTATATATATATATATATATATATATATATATATATATATATATATATATATATATATATATATATATATATATATATATATATATCAAATACATAGTCTTTTTTACCGCAATGTCATACATATGGGCGCAACAAACATATGGGCTCACTTCGGACGATGCACATCTGTTAGCAACAGGTAATTTGGCTCTGACATTTAGATGTGCCATCTCTCAAAGGCTGACATTAATCCAGATCTGTTCAATATGAAGAGAACGTCGCCTCATGACGCTGTTCCATCTCAGCATGATCACCGACAGCAAATCTCTTATGAAAAATCCAGCATATGAGTAGCTGTAAAGTTGCAAATGAAGACAAATGTTGTTTGTTTAATTTTGTCTTTTATTCGATCCAGCTGTTGTTTGTTGTCATTTGTGTTGCCTGCCCAAACTAAATACTAGTTAATTTTGATCTGAATGCAGAGCTACAACTGCACAACACATGGCTCTCAGCTGGCAACTCTGCAGTCAAATTTCATAAAGTTCATTTTGATATTATTTTGGATAATAATTAATTATTTTAGGGTATGTGACATCTGTATAGTTCTCTGAGAATAATTTATATAATTTGGCTATTTAAAATTAAATTGATAAAAATGACTGTAAAGACATAATATTAGTATATAAAAATGCACTAATTCCCCAACTGTTTTCAACATTGATAATATTAAGAAATATTAAATTATTAATACATATTTAAGCAACATTTTAGAATGATTTCTGTGTGATCATGTGACACTGAAGTCTGGAGTAATAATAGCTACTGAAAATTCAGCTATAACTACAAAAAGCAAGTTTGATTATTATATCAAGAATCTGTCTGCATAAAGGTGAATGGAGACACAAAAAACACATTATACTGTAATTTTGGCAGGCTGAGAATGAAGTGTTTGGTGATATGTTTCATACTTAGGGTTTCTGGACACCAGTAGAAAGCAAAATAGAGAAATAAATACAATATAAGTTGCCAAAAATAGAGAAATGGGGTTTCTCAGGACAGCAACAGTGTGCTGGCTCAGGTTTGCGGTTTACTTTGCAAGCTTCACTCTATTCTCTGTCCTGTTATCACTGCAATCAACAGCTCTAACTCAGCCAAAGCCAGACAGAGCCATTCAATAACCCCACTCTTCATTTTCATTTAGAAATATGATAATGGTTTAATAGTGCCATCTGTTTCGTATTGCAGAGCTTCTGGTTCAAACAGTTTAAGTTCTGATGAACATTACAAGAGAGGAAAAACAGACTGTAGCTTAGATCATCAGAGCTGCATTTCTCCTCATTTTGTTCAGTCTTTTGAATTTACATTATATGAACTTGTATAACTTTAAATACAATTAAAGAACATATTGTTTTGGTTAGATGGCATTATGTTGTGATGGATTGTTAATGCATTCGTTCAAAAGTGTGCTTTCCATCTACTTTTTTTTTCTTACTCTAAGTGTAACAAATTATTATTTTTATTTTTTATTTTTTTTCGTCTCACATCATCATAAACCTCCACAGAGAACCCATTTGCACATTTTTTTTCCTTTGAATACTTTGAAACACAATTGTGCAATTATCTTTATTGTGTTTAATTGCATTGACCAATATTTTTGGGCAGGATATAAACTGTTTTATGAGTGGAGAAAAATACCAGGACCACACATGGTACACACACACACACACACACACACACAAACACACACACACACAGTGGAATGAGACTGTGTGCAAACCTTTTTTATCACTTTGGAATTCTCTGCTGCCAGTTGGAGATGAAAAATTTGTGACCTGTAAAAAATAAAATAGAAATATTTTGGGAGCAATAACATTTTTAACCCGGGGTGTGACTATGTGACTATGTGACTATAGTGACTCCAGAGTCCTTCTGCATTCTGCTGCTTTAATGGGATTATTCAAACAAGTCCTGTATAGCAGAGAAACCGGCTCTTGTTTTTCAAAGCTGACACTGGGTTTTGTGCTCATATGGGAAAACTGTTTGTTTAGTCACCAAATAAGTGCATCAGTCAAGTGGATCCCACACAAGACTTGAGCATTCGAACACAAATAAACAGAACCTTCCTCTAGAACTCCCAGGAAGAGGCCGGAGTTTAAAATGAATCATTTTTTTTTTTTTTTGTCTTTTATATTTATTTACCGTTCATTTATTTGTTTGTTTGATTTGCATACAATTGTGTTTCAAGGAGTTCAAAGGAAAATGTGTAAAAAGCTTAAAAAGGTTTATCTACTAGAAGCTTATGATCACAAGACAAAGAATGAATTATACCAAGAGTAAAAAAACAAAAACAAAAAACAAAACAAAACCGAGTTGGCAAGTTCACTTTCATGCAATATTAACAAATAAATGCATTAACACTTCTATATTAATTCAAGTTTAATTCAAATGTTTTATTCCTATTTAAGTGTGTGTGTGTGTGTGTGTGTGTATGTGTATACTGTATATATATATATATATCTATATATTCCTAGATAGTATTTAAAGGGGGGGTGAAATGATATTTCATGCATACCGAGTTTTTTACACTGTTAAAGAGTTGTATTCCCATGCTAAACATGGACAAAGTTTCAAAAATTAAGTTGCATGTTTGAAGGAGTATTTTTGTTCCCAAAATACTCCTTCCGGTTTGTCACAAGTTTTGGAAAGTTTTTTTTCGAGTATGGCTCTGTGTGACGTTAGATGGAGCGGAATTTCCTTATATGGGTCCTGACGCACTTCTGCCGGAAGAGTGCGCGCTCCCGTATAGCAGAGCACTGAGAGAGCACAGGCATTCACTGATCAGAGCGAGAGCGTCGCGAAAAGTCACAAAAGAAGTGTGTTTTTGGTTGCCAGGGCAAGACAACCCTGCACAGATTACCAAAAAAAAACAGCATTAAGGGACCAGTGGATGGAGTTTATTTTTACAGAGCATCAACGGAGTTGTGCAAGTGTTTTTGTTTGTTCCCTGCATTTCGAAGATGCTTGTTTTACAAACAAGGCCCAGTTTGACGACGGATTTGCGTATCGTTTATTTCTTAAGGATGATGCAATCCCAAGGAAAAAGGGTCACGATCGTGTGTTGGAACCGCAGGCGGTGAGTAAAACTGCTTCAAATATCTCTGCCTTCTTGTTAGTGCGTCCGCCTCCCATGCCAGAGACCCGGGTTCGAGCCCAGCTCGGAGCGAGTCGTTGCTGCTGCTCTCGTTCAGTTTCAGCCTCGGGATCTGATTCTGGATCATAAATAAACGGCTCCATACTACTCTATATGTACTCATGATTAACAGGATATTGAGTGAAAACGAGCATTTCACCCCCCTTTTTTCCTTATTATGTGAGGCCTTTTTGTGGTTCCAAAATGCAATAAATGTTTTTTTTTTTTTTGAGTTTAGTTAAATTTAGTTATTTTTTTTTTAATTAGTATTGTATCTAGTCTGTATTGAAAAGTTAGTTTTTTATTTGTACGCAAAATGGGATTCGCCAGTGCTTGTATATAAGATTAGTATTGACCAAGTTCAGAGGCTGTCATATTTGGATCAACTTATTATGTTTTGTGATTTTTCATCAGTTTCAATATGAAGAATAGCTTTCATATTGTTTCAATGGATTTATAGCATTAAAAAAATACAATAAATAAATAAATAAATAATACAATTGTATAATAAATCTTTAAAAATCTAAATCTGGATTAAAATTTGTAATGTTATTATACCCAACCTAACCTAAAGATGCTATGTGAAAGTTTGAAACAAAAAATAGTGGTTTTTATCTTGCTACTTTCTTGGTAAAGAAAACACATTTTTACTCAAATTAATAAAAATTGATTTATTGCGTTTTTGAACAAACTCTTCATTTGCTTTGATGTTGTTTAAATGTTCTGGTAAAGAGGTTTTACTACAGAGTAATTAAAATTTTCAGCCTTGATTTTTTTGTCGTTTCTTACCTGGACTGATCCATGTGTGTGTGTGTGTGTGTGTGTGTGTGTGTGTGTGTGTGTGTTTGTTAATGAGTTAATTGATCTGGCTGTCAGTCTGGGTAAAATGGCCCTCTGTAATTGGTGTTTAAATGTCCTTCATCCCTCTGCATTTCAAAGGAGCAAACACACACACACACACACACACACACACTCTGATCCAGCTGCTGCCCACCCATAACTTACTTGCTTCTTATGATCTCAATTGTAAAAATGACACTAGTTGGAGGGACATCAAAGAAATGTCCCATCACGGCTGTTAAACGCTTCCTGTCAGCACACCCGGAGGACTGTGTGTCCATTTCTGACACTTCTCCATGCGTTACATGATCATTGATATACTGGCGACGTTGTCCTTCAAGGCTGTGTACAAGCTTTTATAGGAAAATCTGGTTTCCATTTCACAAGGGTGAACGGAAGAGAAATGTGAGGGGGAATTATTTGCACACTTATTTATCTCTTTACATGAGCATAGCCTTCAGATGTTTTATGTAAGGCTAATTGTGATTACTACAGACTACCCCAAAAGGTTTTTATTTTTTATTTTATTTTATTTTTTTAAAGTAAAAATGTAGCTCAATATTGATGTTTATAACAGTTTTCTTCATATAAATTAGAATATTGCCTTCATTTTTATTTTATTTTTATTTAAGAATTAACTGCTGCACTAATGGATTATGATTAATCTGAATTCAGACTATTTTAATGGGATAATATAAAGTGATTTTTTTTTTTTTTGAAAATCTTTATAAATAGATTTGTTAATTTGTTTTTGTTTTTTTACTTTATTTTACTACATCTCCTTTCCACAAACCTACATTATCACCCTTTTAAACAAGCGAAAAGAGCCTAAAAAGACCGGTGAGGAGGTGGTGAGAGCTCCTTTATTTATTTTCTGCTCCTCCCTTTGATCTCGCTATGTCTCTCCTTCACACCATCTGATTCCTCTCACCTTCATCATGCTGAACATGGCCACGATCATCTCCTCATCTCATGATTTATAATTTAGTTTAAACGCATGCACACAAACACATCAAAAGGTGTTGATGAAACACATCTTAATTTGGAGTTCATTGCAGTCTGTTATAATTGAAAATCGTATGCAGGATTCAACCTGTTCATGAAAAGATGCTCTTGATACAGGAATCTATTAACACCCGTGGTGGCCTTTTGAGATTTCATATTGTTAAGCTCTGCAGAAGCACGTGAACCACAGATACTGTATAATGTTTCGCTTTGATTCTGTGGGGGAAAAGATGTAGAATAGAAGAGTGAAGTTTTTATGGTACATTAGGGATAAAAGTCTTTCTTATAGAAAATGTTTATTTTTAATAACCAGTCAAAACCAGTGTTAATTTCGTTGACTAAATATTTTCGTCATTATTTTCGTCACGAATATATTTTTGCGGACGAAAACTAAACGAAAACTAAAATAGAAGGCACTGATGGAGACTAAAACTATGACTAAATTGATTGACATTATCGTCAACGAATAAAGGACGAGACGAAAATAGACTGTGACGAAAATCAAATCAGCAGACGGGAGAGATGCGAGGAATGAGCAAAAGAACCGGCAAAACAGAACAGACTGCATGAGAGAAGAGAACCAATCCAAGCCTGACTTATTGAGACGTGAAGCGAAGGTTTTCAGTTTTTAAATGAGCTCCCGGGAAGACGGCATTCGAAGAGGTGATGTCTAAAAGAGCGACAAAATGTCCACAGCTCACTTCACGTTTGACGACGAACAAAACAAAACAAAGCGTAAAGCACGCGGAGCGCTCATTCGTGGCAAGAACACAACCAATTTGAAAAGACATTTACAGACGAGCCACCCGGACATTTTCTCAAATGTAATTTCACAACGATGTTCTTTTGTTTATTGAGCTAAGCAAAATTGGAAGACTGCAGTGCGTAGATGTTGTAGCATTAAATATTACGAACTGAAAAGCAGTGTTGGACAGTAACGGAGTAGCTTTACTTCGTTACTGTACTTAAGTACATTTTTCAAGTATCTGTACTTTACTGGAGTAGTTTTATTTTGAGTAACTTTTACTTTTACTTCACTACATTCCAAAGCATAAAATCGTACTTTTTACTTCACTACATTTCATAAAACATATCGTTACTCCCTATAATATATCACGTGCTCCGACACGCAGAAGCGGTGTCTGATTCCTCATGAACGAACTGAGTCTTTTCAAAATATACTTTTAAATCGGATCGCGAATCGCACCAAACGATTCGTTTAGGAATTAGAATGATCCGATCGCAGCTGTTCTGGAGTCGACCTCTCACTGATTCAAATGAACCGTTTAGTGCGAGTCACCAGAAGTAAGAACCGGGAGATCTTGTGAGCGCGCGTGCGTCTGATGTTGCTAAAAGTAAGTTATGTCGAAATTTAGGATAAATTATTGTAACTGAAAATCATATTTAGGTCAAAATTGTCAGTTGTTTGGGAACTATATCCGTTGTAAAGAGTGATCTGTTTAAGCCCACTGAAATGCTCGAGTGCAGACGCATCAATTTTAGGTAAAAAAAAAAAAAAAAAACTTTAAATAAATCAGATTAAATACAATAACTCAATCACGTTCAAATTCCCCTCTGCCCTAATGTTAAACAGTTTTATTAAAATGTCCTTTGTGACGTCTGTTTTTATATTGTTTATCGACAGTAACGTTATACATATGTATATTGTTTGGATTTACTAGAAGAGTAGACAGACATAAATGTTTATTCATAACAGTACTGAAAATAAGTAAATATTGTTAGCTGATGCTAACTGTCTAGCTAAGATTTTTAATTTTTTATAATGTCCAAATAGAAAGGATGTGATGTTCAGAACATGGTAACTACAGTAATTATCAAAGAGGGGAAGAGATGCACCCCGTTTGGCCAGGGGTGTTTTTAAACCACAGACAAGGTTTGAGAAAGAAAAAATCATTATGAAAATATAATTATATTTTCCTTAATGTTCTTCCTAACTTCAGGCCTTATTATCATGTCATATATATAAAGTTACAGTACAGACCAAAAGTTTGGACACACCTTCTCATTCAAAGAGTTTTCTTTATTTTCATGACTATGAAAATAGTAGATTCACACTGAAGGCATCAAAACTATGAATTAACACATGTGGAATTATATATGGAATTATATACATAACAAAAAAGTGTGAAACAACTGAAAATATGTCATATTGTAGGTTCTTCAAAGTAGCCACCTTTTGCTTTGATTACTGCTTTGCACACTCTTGGCATTCTCTTGATGAGCTTCAAGAGGTAGTCACCTGAAATGGTCTTCCAACAGTCTTGAAGGAGTTCCCCGAGAGATGCTCAGCACTTGTTGGATCTTTTGCCTTCTGTCTGCAGTCCAGCTCAACCCTAAACCATCTGGATTGGGTTCAGGTCCGGTGACTGTGGAGGCCAGGTCATCTGGCGCAGAACCCCATCACTCTCCTTCTTGATGCCTTCAGTGTTACTCTACAATTTTCATAGTCATGAAAATAAAGAAAACTCTTTGAATGAGACGGTGTGTCCAAACTTTTGGTCTGTACTGTAACTTTGATGTTCTGTAAAACAACAAACTTTAAAATACTTTGTTCTTACTGGTAAAGATCAGATGGTCATCTCTGTTTTCTCTCAGGTACATCACAGTGTAAGCTTCACAGTGAGCATTACTCTCATCAGCGTAGTCCATATCAACAACAAAAATATATCTTGACTCCATATAGTGGTTATTTTGGAAAAAACCCCGGGTATTTTGAGCAGTAGGATTATAAAAAAAATATGTGCTAATATAAAATTAAATTAAGTAGCCTATATAAAATTGCAAACATCTATCTTTCAGTACTTTTTTACTTAAGTACATAAAAAATCGAGTACTTTTGTACTTTCACTTGAGTAAGATTGAAAAAGGAGTACTTTTACTCTTACTGGAGTAATATTCTATTATGTGTATCTGTACTTTTACTCAAGTACTTGACTTGTGTACTTCGTCCACCACTGCTGAAAAGTACTGTAAAATAGCCCCTTCTTCAAATTAGATGAGAGCACAATACTAATACGTAATATCATGATAAAAACATTTGATTAATACTAATGTTTAGTATATTTTATAATGTTCTACTTGTTGACAATATTACAAATATTTCTATATTAGTCATGTGAAACATGAATGTTCACATCCTATCATTATACATACAAATCTAGCAATATTGTAGTATTTAAAACTTACAATATTGCTAGACAAATGAATACCTTATAAAATCTTGTTACTTTTTTTATCCACCTAGCTGCCAACTTATTAAATATTTACTTTAAATGTATGCACTTATTGTTCAGCTCAGCTGTAAGCTTTAAGGTCCTGGACCTAACGTTATTTTTCTTTTATTGATGGTCAATTGGCAGCTAGTTATTGTTTAAATTATCATGACAGTGTTTGTTGCTGCATAAAAGCTTTTGAATCGAAATAAAGACACAGTTGTGTTGAAATAAAGTTGAATTTGTGTTTTATATATTTTGGTTAAGTTTGTTTCCTATACCAGCTGTAAAAAATTGTCTAGTAAATCTGTTTTGATTTTAGTCTTATTTTAGTCGACTAAAATACCAAGCAATTTTAGTCGACTAAAATACCGAGCAATTTTAGTCGACTAAAATAAGACTAAAATTAAAACAAATCAGATGACTAAAACTTGACTAAAACTAAAAAGAATTATAGTCAAAAGACTAAGACTAAAACTAAATTTAAATTTCGTGTCAAAATTAACACTGGTCAAAACACAGTAAAAACAGTAATATTGAAAAGTATTATATTACAATTAAATCTATTTTAATATATTTTAATTTAAATATTTAATTCTAACTCTTTATTTATTTATTTTTTTACTTTTCATCATTATCATTAGTAGTAGTGTTAAAGTTATTTAAAATTATTTGGTCTAAATTTGCCAATTTTATAATCTCTTTATAAAAAAAGTTTTTTTTTTTGGCACACACACACACACACACACACACACACACACACACACACACACACACACACACACACACACACACACACACACACACACACACATATATATATATATATATATATATACAATCTTTTTATCTCAAAATAATACTTTAATAATACTTAATTTGTTAATATTTTACTTGTTAACATTTGTTTGCTTGGTCAGTATCTTTGTTGGTTTTGGTTATTTTTGATTGCTGATTGTTTCCTAAATCTGCAGAATAATACAGAAAATAATAAATGGTCATAAGATGAAATTACCTCACATTAAGTGTTTTGTCATTACAGGGGATGACCTTATAGATCAGGAAAATTTTGCAGAGAATAGATGATAGTTTTGCTGTGGTGCTATTGTGCGTAGTGAAAAACCAAAAATCCTGTTATACCAGTCATTTTAGTAGTAGAGTGTGTAGTAATGGTGCAGCAGTGTTTGTTTTAAGTAGCCCTGAATAGTTTTCGTGACAGTATAGTGACTGGGCTGTGCTGTAGTTGTGTGTTGCAGTGTTGGTTGGATGCATGCTGTGTGTTTAGTCTGTAGGGCTCAGAGTTATGTGCCCTCCTGTAGAGAACTGACTAAAAGTGAATCCTTCGCTTTGTGCTTTGACCACTATCAACTCAGATCAACCTCAAATTCTAACTCATTCCAGACCTCTCTCTGTTATTTGTGTCTTTGTCTTTTCCCCTCTCTCACTCCTTGGGGTACACCTAAGTCGAAATGCTTTCATTAATTCACTAAATTCTTCCCAAATGCTGTTTTGAATTACTTTTGTTAATTCCCTTCTTCTCTGAAGGGGGCCGTCATAACCCAGGTCATGCATGTGTAGAGAGACTGCAAATGGGAAAAATATACACAGTCGTGGGATGTGAGACCGCTGAAAAACCAAATACGAGTGGATTCAGATTGACTTGCACAAGAGGAAGTCGGACCTCTGGGTGTTTCCTAGTGGCTAGGAACCAGCGCTGGCGGCCATCTTGGCTCAGACGCTTGCAGTTTCCTCTGGCCTTCTTTCAGGATAGAGGAGCCTTGGTGCCGCTGCACTGCAGACGGTCACGCTGATTTAGAGGTCTCTCATGTATTATAAAGGCTTATCAAAGCCATTCATTCTGCTGTGGGGAAATGTGCATAAATGTGTGTCTTTGTTTAAAAGAGATGGAAAGATTGATCAAACAAAATGAGACTTTATCTGCCACAGAAATCCAACATGCACATATTGGATGTTTTACAGTTAGCGATTATGTGATATTAAGTTAATATCTCCTTAAACATATTATGCTATTGTAAAAAATGCACAATATATTGAACTTTTTTTCTGGGTAAAAAAGTAATGCTATTTCAGTAAAGCCTGCAGTTATTCAGAGCTTGTATTTTGCCTAGTGCTCCTACTGTCATTTCCATAAAGAACGCTGTTATCAGGAAAATTATTAGTAATTTCATCATTTGTCGTTTTCAAGTAGTGAATCGTATATTTGATTGTAATATGTTTCCAGAGCCCATCCTGTCTTCAATATACACTGTTCTGGCCACTGATCTTTCAGCTGATTCAACTTTAATTCATTCTCCAGGATGATTTTGATCTTTATGCAGAGACTTTTTAGCGAGGGGATATGGTATAATTTCCTGGTGAGGCTAATCTTGTGCTTTAAGTAATGATTAATGGTTCAAAATAGTTATTAGATTTGATCTATAAGCTTAATATGTGTCTTGAAAGCTTTGCCCTAAGGGTAAATTGATCTTAGGGATCAAACCGCAGACTTTGTGTAACCTGTAAATAATCTTGTCTTCTTGAAATATCTTAAAAAAATGGATAACATCCATTATTTGAATAAAGTTTTAACTGACATTAATTATGCCATCTGTCGTGCCCAAATTATGGGCCATCTGTGTGATTTTTGAAACTGCAGATATCGTAATGAATTCAGTAAAGTTCATGTAGCAACATCCTGGTAATGACGTCAGTAATCTAAGCTGCAGTATGAATCATAGGCTTTTTAAGACATATTTTGCCAGTTCTAAGAAAATATGAAAGTATGTCATATTCAGGTGCGAGACCACAGGTGGCATTAGTCCACCTAGATTACCCAATCAAAACCGTCTACTGTTCAAATGATTGGGAAATACTTCTTCTTCTTCTTCTTTTTAAATAAATTAATACTTTATTCTACAAAGACATGTTACATTGAACAAAAGGAAGTTAGGATGTATTATGTTCAGATAATGTAAAAAAAAAAAAAAAAAGTAATTCAAATAAATGCTGTTATTTTGTATTCATCAAAAAATCCTGAATATATATATATATATATATATATATATATATATATATATATATATATATATATATATATATATATATATATATATATATATATATATCACTAATGTGGATGTTGTTGCATGCATTACAAAGTTTCACTCCTATTTAATATACTGTATTTAGTATTAGTTTATTCAAATTCTTTTGAAACAGTGGGCCTCACAGATTTATTTTTTATTTTTTAAGTAAAAATTTGTTTTACAATAATATGCAAGTCACAAAAAAAAACTGTCATCATTAACTCTTACTATATTCTAAATATTCTCTGTGCTTTTTTTGTGTGTGTTTTAGTCTGTACAGTGAAATTCAGTGGGTTCTAAAACAACACTGGACCTCACTGAATTTGTGAATGGAAAAGAAATACTAAAACTAAAGCATGCTGTAACTTTCTCAGATGCTGCTTTTTCACACAAACGTTCTGCTGGTCTCAGCACTTATTTGCTCTTTTGTCTTTTAATCTTCCCTAAAACCCCCACTGACAGGAAAACACATACTCTCGGGGTCTTTCCAACTCCCCTCTGGCATTCATGCGCACACACATACAGACACTTCTTTCTAATTAACAAACAAATTGTCTGAGAGAAAACACTCGTATGGGAAACAATTAATCCACCAAAATAGCTGTCAAGCACAAAACTATTTTCAAAAGATTTTTTCACCTACTTCAGAGGCAGAGCTGAGAGAGTCCTGTCTCCACGGCAAATTCAGTGAATCCGTTATACATCATTAACAAACCTCTTTATTCTGACTTAACTGCAGGACAGGTGCTTATCTGAGACGATTTGGCTCTGTGTTTAATGCAGCATGTCAGTTGCATTCACCTTCATATTATTAGGGCCATCTTGGTCAGTGGTGTAGTGGTGCCTTGAGAAGTGGGTATACTCTATTTTTATTCCCCCAGTTTTTTTTTTGTTTTTTTTTTAAAGCAGCCCAGCAAAGGATGGACACCTTTTGTTATAAACATGGACATGTAAGACACGTTTTGCATATTTAGGCGCAGATTTTGCAATAAATAAATAATTAAATAGACTGCAGCAATTAACATTTTGTCAGAACCTCTAGTTAATTTCATGCAATTTCATTATTATTATTATTATTATTATTATTATTATTATTATTATTATTATATGAAATCAAATACACTGCTGGACAATAATTTATATTTTATAATATTTTTCCTATATTTTCCTAATGACAATTTCATGATTTGTTTAAATACAAACACTTTTTAAATTTTTATCACAGAATAATGCAGAATATATATATTATATTTTCTATAGCCGACTGTTATAAATGCTATGTCATTGAACACTGTATTCAGTGTTTATTGTCTTAATTTTTCATCAGTTGAAATGTTTATTTTTATTCAGCTTAGCTAAAATAGAGATTGCTTTGGCTATGATAGCTGGATGTCTTTATCCATAGGGATTTCATAGTTTATTACTTCTACGAATCAGTTTTGGTCTTTCTGTGTGAGAGCGCCCTCAGGCTTTGAGTAGGAATGAAACACACTGCATTAAAGTGTTTACACCTTGGTCCTGGCCATATCACTGTCTTTACTGAGCATTTATTCAAATGCGATTGGATTAATTACTCATGTGCTGGACTGTCGTGATTTTGGCTAATGCTGGACACTACTGAATGATGCTCATCAGAGGGGATTCGAGTGATTCATTTCAAACCACAACTTCTCCACATCTGCTTACTTCCTCCTTTCTCTTCCCAGTTCCTCCCCTTCTTTCTTAGCAATATCTGTCCTACGGGGGCAGATGTGAACAGAGCAGAACACTGTTAAATTGGTTTGTAAATAATGAAATGAGCAAGATTGCTCTCTCTCCTCCTAAAAATAATGGCAAGACGAAGGAAAGTATGAGAGATTAGAGGAAAAACCTCATTTTAGGTGTGGTCAGCACCTGTATTCATTTGGAGATTTTGCAGAGGTAGATGGGTGATTTATCCATAATCTACTGCATCGATGACCCTTTAGCAGTGAATGAGAGAGTGAGTTATTGAAGGAGCAGTGGGAGGAATGGGCTGTTAGATGGACCGATTGAAAGGGAGAGAGTGAGAAGAGAAAGAGAGGGAGGGAGAGAGGGAGGGAGGACAGATGTTTATTTACAATGCTTATCTGTGCATTCCAGCAGTGAGATGCTGGCAATGGGGCTGTATGAATCACAAGTCACACGCACAAAACTTAAACATCACACACAACCTGATTATATGCAATGGCATACAACACATGAAACCAAGTGGCATCTGCAAAAAGGTAATGGTAGGATTATTATTATTATTATTATTTTCTGTCAAGTAACTCCAAACTAGTTTTGCAATGAATTTTAACTTTCAGCTGAGTAACAGCAGGTGTATACATGTAGTTCATAACATAAACTATGAACATGGTTCTTGACAACTATTTATTTATTTGTACTATTCTCTTCTAAATAACAGGATATCAATTTTGGGATTATTTAAAAAGGTGAAAGGTGAGTTTGTACCTATGTTCTTTCAAATAAATATCACTTGGTTTGATTTTGTGTTGTCTATTACTAGGATATTCATATGTCGTGTGTGTGTGGAGTAAAGTGTCAAAATACTTTTGGGACACTTTTTGGACAGAATATATATATATATATATATATATATATATATATATATATATATATATATATATATATATATATATATATATATATAATGGTTTCGATAGAATTAGTGTTAGTAAATAAGGAGTACAACTGTTTTAAATAGTAATAACAAAAAGACACAAAAGACACAAAAAATAAATACATTTAAATGGAATATATATATATATATATATATATATATATATATATATATATATATATATATATATATATATATATATATATATATATATATATTTCACAGTATTGCAACAATATTATTATAATACAGCAATTATTATATATATATTCTTACTGACCCCAGACTTTTGAAAAGTAGTGTACTTGCACAAAATGCAAAGTGGTATTTACATATTACATGGAAAGTTTGAGTTCAGTGAAACATTTTTGTAATTAATTTGGTTTAAAAAAAAAGAAAAAAAAGAAAGTGTTTCGTTGCATTTACAAGCCGATTTAAATAGAAACTAGAAGTGATGAAAAGGGGGGATAAAGTGAAAAAATGATTTGA
Source organism: Carassius auratus (assembly GCF_003368295.1). Classification (NCBI taxonomy): domain Eukaryota; kingdom Metazoa; phylum Chordata; class Actinopteri; order Cypriniformes; family Cyprinidae; genus Carassius; species Carassius auratus. The sequence continues at coordinate 13,337,430 of NC_039276.1, read as the reverse complement.
TATATTTAAATTTGATATATAATCAGATATTGTTGATTAATTGGGTGAACAAATCTCAAGAGTGCAGTTCTTATATATATATATATATATATATATATATATATATATATATATATTGCTTGAGCAGAATAAAATACAAAATCCAGCAAACACAGCATGCTCAAGACATTATTATATTATATATTACATATATAATTGATTGTCGATATGAAACCATATTTGTATTAAAACCTGTTTTAAATGCACTCAGAATTCACTCCAGATCATATTCAAATGTGTTTTTACTGATTCAGTTACGGTGTGTCTTGGGTGTATTTTTTCTTTATAGCACATTTTTGAATGTGGTCCAGGTGTAAATGGGTCCTAAGAGATCTTATTTTAGTCATAACTCATTTCTGACACAATTTTGACAGTTTTGACAAGGTGTTCTGCCTCTGAAAGGCACTGTACCTCTCGTCTAGTCTCGTTTCCTCTGGAATGTTTTCAGTGCTGCTCTGTTTGCTCAGACATATTCTCCAGGTTTAATCATGAGCGTCTCCCTCCTTCTGTTTGACCCAAGCGTTCAGGGTCAAACAGATTGACATTTTAATAAGTGATAGCGAGGAAAGCTATTTATTTCATTTCACCCTCCGCCCCACTTGAAATGTTTTTAAAATGATTTGTTTATATGACGCAACACAATTTGCGTTGTTCAGCATTCTCGCGCTTGTGTCCTTGGCGTCTCCGAACAGAGGCAGAGGGAAGCCAGTCCTCCAGGGGAAGCTCCTCCAGGTGGCCCCGCACTCATGCACACCCTCGCTGGGGTTGGTACTTAATCAAGCCCCAGGTTTTGATCCCAGAGGGCCTGACTCGCCTGCTCTACACCATCTGTACAGAAGAGTAGCTAATAAAGTGTCTGTCCTCCTCTCTTCAGTGTGCTATATTCCCCTCAAAACACTGACAGGATAGCTAATGATCTCTTTCTCTCGTAAACAACAATTTATACCCAATATATATTTGTTTCCACCGAACAAAAACATTGAAATGTGAACTGTTTTGTGCTGTCTGGTAAAAGAGCAGAAAATACATTTGAGAATGATGCCTTAGAAAACATCAAAGCCCTAGACAGTATGTTAAGGCAAACATATGCCTGGCTTTACTTGAATTAAATTAAATTAAAATCATTACTATAAAGAATTAATTAAATTGCAGTATTTTCCATGTTATCATTATATAACCTCTGGGAGTTTTAAGTGTTCATATGTTTGTGTTTTTCTCACACAAATAAATTTGTTTAACTTCAGAAGATGCATTAAAGCCTATGGACTAATATTCATACTTTTATGATCTTTGAAAGTGTTGACTGTGAACTGTTGCTGTATGAAAAAATCTGTGTAAGATCTGTATGAAATGACTTTTTACATTATTTAGAAAGTTGTTCAGGTTTGTAAAGACATTAGGGTGAGTAACAATGAGAAAACTTTCTTTATTTCTTTTTTTTCTCCAGTAATCTCTTTGCTTCACTTACAGTACTTTCCATTTGTAGTCACGTCTTTAATGAAAAACCAGTAGTGGAGCACAAAATAATTAGACACATGAGCAGAGAGTTGGGGGATGAGGTCTGAAGAAAAAAGCATGGATAGTAGCAGCTGGCAAATGAGACGCATAAAGCCCAGGATTTAACAGTGAGTGGAAAAGAGGAATTCTGGACCAACCTGTGGATTGAGTGTCAGTTAATGCCATTCCTTAATGCCTGTCAACATAGAGAGAGAGAGAGAGAAAGAGAAGTGAATGAGAAACAGTGGAGAGGTGGATGAAGTGATGAGATTTTGCGGTATGTCGAAATTGAAAATGTGTAGAAAGATGAAGGTAGGAGAGATGGGTAAAGGAGGAGCTGAGTAAGGTAGAGCTGTTGTTTGCCAAAGGGTTTTTATTATTATTTTTCATTACCTTGTTTCTCAACACAGCAAATGCAAGCGGTGACCCTCTGTGACCTTTGAGAGGGATTAGCAGAGCAAACACAGAACTAGTGACACATTGGTGCCAACTTTGCACATGCCATGGTATACTATAGGTATACTTTTTTTTTCTTTTTCTGAAAGATCATTTACAAGTTTGCATTATTGAGTCTGAAAACATTAAAATGTGTGCGTGTGCTCAGACCTGTCTGTCAGCTCACTGGAGTTTGTTTGTCTCATTCTCAGAGAGGAAGCACAGATACTTGATCTTGACCAAATAAACTAAAGGAAACTTTTGCACAGCCTCTTACACAGGAAATCATGTGTTTACCTTCTTAGAGAGGTGCTTTAAAGGTGCCATAGAATGCAAAAATCACTTGGTGTTTGAACACAGTTGTTTGTGAAAATAACCAGAAAAATTATAAATGGTCTCTCCACACGAGGAGTTCCAGACTATAATGTCATAGTTGGGGGAAGTCCCCGCCATTTGTGATGCTCTCTGCCCTATTAGCATATACACAGCCCTGAGTGAGAAGCTGCAGTTCGCCATTACTGTTTTCTAGCTGTAGCTGCAGGAGAGTTTTGCAAAGATTGCCTATGAAAGATGGATCGATACCAATGCTTTGTGCGCAATTGTCCAGATTCCAGACAAAATAAGCAAAAAGAGCTTCTTGGATCTCTGTAAGGCTAATGTTGCTAAAGCTACCATTGTCTCTGCCTGTTTTCACTAATGCTGCCTTCACATGCTGAAGGTCCAGAATGATGGTAGTTAAAAATTGCATTTGGAAGCAATGTGAGGTCAGTAACATGGTCAACACCAGTTAAACCATAACACTGGTATGACCGTGAGCATGAGCTCTTGAAGCTCTTCACTTGTCTGAAAAGGGATGTGGGAGCACCAGCTCATTTTCATTTAAAGGGGGACACACACATAAACAGTGCGTTTTGGCCAGTGGTGGACGAAGTACACAAATCAAGTACTTGAGTAAAAGTACAGATACATATGGTAAAATATTACTCCAGTAAAAGTAAAAGTACTCCTTTTTCAATTTTACTCAAGTGAAAGTACAAAAGTACTAAATTTTTTATGTACTTAAGTAAAAAAGTACTGAAAGATAGATGTTTGCAATTTTATATAGGCTACTTAATTTAATTTTATATTAGCACATATTTTTTTTAAATAATACTACTGCTCAAAATATTTAGGATTTTTTTCCAAAATAACCACTATATGGAGTCGAGATATATTTTTGTTGTTGATATGGACTACGCTGAGAGTAATGTTCACTGTGAAGCTTACACTGTGATGTACCTGAGAGAAAACAGAGATGACCATCTGATTTTCACCAGTAAGAACAAAGTATTTTAAAGTTTGTTGTTTTACAGAACATCACAGTTATATATGACATGATAATAAGGCCTGAAGTTAGGAATAACATTTTAAGGAAAATATAATTATATTTTCATAATGATTTTTTCCTTCTCAAATCTTGTCTGTGGTGTAAAAACACCCCTGGCCAAACGGGGTGCATCTCTTCCTCTCTTTGATAATTACTGTAGTTACAATGTTCTGAACATAACATCCTTTCTTTTGTCCCTAGATGTAATCTATATCTGTATATCTATATATATATATATATATATATATATATATATATATATATATATATATATATCTATATATATATATCTATATATCTATATATATATATATATATATATATATATATATATATATATATAGGTGGTTGAATAAAAATATTTGGACATTATTTATAAAAAATGACCTCAAGTTAGCACCAGCAAGCTTGTTAGGTAGACAGTTAGCATACGCTAACAATATTTATTTACTTATTTTCAGTATGGTTATGAATAAACATTCATGACTGTCTACTCGTCTAGTTAATCCAAACAATATAAATATGCATAACGTTACTGTCGATAAACAATATAAAACGTCACATAGGACATGGTCGCATTTTAATAAAACTGTTAATATTACGGCAGCGGGGAATTTGAACATGCACGAGTTATTTTATATAATCTGTGTTAGTTTAAAGGCTTTTTTTTTTTTTTTACCTAAAACACAACGCTGATTGATGTGTCTGCATCGTCTGCCCTCGAGCATTTCAGTGGGCTTAAATAAATCACTCTTTACAGCGGATTTAGTTCCCATACAACGGACAATTTTGACCTAAATATGATTTTCAGTTACAATAATTAATCCTAAATTTCGACATTAATAACTTACTTTTATGAATATCAGACGCACGCGCGCTCACAAGATCTCCCGGTTCTTACTTCTGGTGACTCGCACTAAACGGTTCATTTGAATCAGTGAGTGGTCGACTCCAGAACAGCTGCAATCGGATCATTCTAATTCGTAAAAGAATCGTTTGGTGCGATTTGCGATCCGATTTAAAAGTTTATTTTGAAAGGACTCGTTCATGATGAATCAGACACCGCTTCTGCGTGTCAGAGCACGTGATATATTATAGGGAGTAACGACATGTTTTATGAAATGTAGTGAAGTAAAAAGTACGATTTTATGCTTTGGAATGTAGTGAAGTAAAAGTAAAAGTTACTCAAAATAAAACTACTCCAGTAAAGTACAGATACTTGAAAAATTTACTTAAGTACAGTAACGAAGTAAAGCTACTCCGTTACTGTCCACCACTGGTTTTGGCTCATTGTAGCAATTTCAACAAGCTAAAAAATGGGGGGTATTTTGAGATAAAACTTCATATACACACTCTGGGGACATCAGAGATCAATTTTAAATATTGTATCAATGCATTCTATGGCACCTTTAATGGCAAAAGCATCAGAGACACACTAGTCTGTGTGTGGTTTAGATCACTTTTACACACGTCACGTTTACTGACATACTTCTCATACCACACGCTTACTGACCAGAAACACCAGTCTTCTCATCCACACACATCAGCTTTTATGACCTCCACTAGCCAGACTGAAACATGAAAGGCAACAGCTCTGTTCCAAAACCTAGTGAATCATGCTGTCTGCAGAGGCAGCTGCCTTCTAAGATAGAATCCTAACTGAAATAATAAACCTCTTAACTAGCTGAACTAAATTCATTCTGTATTCAATACAAATGAGGAACAATGCTAATTTTATTTATATTATTTATTTATATTTATATATATAATTATCTTATGTAATCAAATGTATTTAATATAAAACAATTAAGGAATTTGTTAAATTATATTTTTATTTATTTTAAACCATTTAGGATTTGTCTTATATTATATTATATTATATTATATTATATTATATTATATTATATTATATTATATTATATTATATTATATTATTAATTTCTGCATTTATTATTTACATTTATAAATTTGGCAGATGCTTATTTCCAAAGTGTATGCATTGAAAATTGCATTAAAGGTACACATTTTATTAAGCTGATGCATTTCCTGGGAATCAAACTCATGATCTCAGCATTTTCTTTGCTCTATTGTTTTAGTTACAGGATTTTTTTTTTTTTTTTTTTTGTTGTTATATTACAGTGTTTGTCTTGGCTGCCTTTTTTTTATTACTACAATGTCATGGTGATTTGAAATGCTACTGACTAGACAGCTCACTGGGATTTGGAACAGACTATAGTGTTTGCATTCGTGCATTTTGCAATGACAAAAAAAGAAAGAAAAAAAGCTATTCCCCTTTCTCTCCCAGTTATCCACTCGGACATCCCATAACTCCACACTGCATTGCCAGAGGCCACGGTCGGGTCAGTATGGTCTAAGCCAGAAACCTGTAAACACATTTCACTGAAGTCATATACAGCCCGAAGAAATGACTGAAGCCTCTTAACAAACACTTACACTCTCACAATCTGGTTTGGTTACACAAGAAATGTGAGTGGGTAATGAAGAAAAAAAAAAAAAAAAAAAAAACTGGGACTGATTGAAATATTATCTATGTACATACTGTAGACTGTGTATTCTGTATTCTTTTTTCTTTTTTACGCCAAATGACCAAATGCAGTGGGGTCCAGAAGTCTGAGAGCACTAGTGAATTTTTGTCATTTGATAAATTTTGAATTTTAGAAATTATATAATTAATTATATATTTTAAATTTGTACATTGTTATGCAGTTGTTTTATCAGCAAAACTACTTGAAAAGTTGAAGTTCAACTAAAAAATTAATTTACGCAAATTTCCAGAACATTTATTTGAGTGTGCGTACCCCCCGTATAAAAATACTAAAAACTGTGATTGTTTCCTGGTTAACATGACATTAACATGACATGCAGACAATATATTGATGACATCATCATTAGTGATATCTCCAGTAATGCTTTATGAAAATATGTTGTTGTTGTTTGTTTGTTTTTTCTTTTTTTTTGGGGGGGGGGGCGTGTTTGTCTTCCCTTGCCACCTAGCAGCATTATTATTTAGCAAATCAAAGTATTTGCTGGGCTGCAGTGTAAACTAATTGACTATTTTAAAAAAGCCAAAGTCCTGCAATATATTTTCTGCCCCAATATCCTGTTTCAACATAGGTCAGGTCAAACCATTTCATGGTTTTATGAAATGTTAAAAGGTGAATTTATCAGCTTGGCAAGTCTCATATTCAGCAGAGCTTCTTCTTAAATGTGTTATTGGACCTGAGAGTCAGAGTTTCATTTCAACCAAAACCCAAGGCACAAAGGATGGCCATCAGCTTTTCTGCCTCATCCCCTGAAAGCGGGCCACTCTGAAACTATCAGAGCGAGTTTCTAGCTGACAGTAAACAAGCACAAATAAAAGGATGAGATTGAGTCTTGAGTGGGTTTTTTGTTATCTGAAGTGTTGTGGAGCGGTGCTCCTCCCGGTGACTAGCCAGTAACACTTTCCTTTTCTTGTTTTTTAAACCATTTTCGATGGGGATGCCATCTTTACCATAAATGTCATGTTTTTTTTTGTTTTTTTGTGTGTGAGTTTCTGGAGTCCTCCAAACTCGTGTCCCTTTCCTCTTATTGTGTTATTGCAGGCTGCTGACGCAGAACCAGCGGTATTTATTTTCTTTGGTGGACTGAGTTGAAAGGGGCATAATCGAGACTGATCTCAGGTCTGTCTGAAATCACATCTCCATCTTCACTACGTGAGATTTCACAATGTGTGATGTTGAAAATCTGTGTGAGGAGGCAAATATTTTGCAATAACCATCAGATGAACATGATGAGAATAAATACAGAGTGGCTGGGGGAAGCTGGTATAATTATGTGTGCGTGGGATAATGCTGGATAGTACTTTCTTACTGTAAAAAAAAAAAAAAAAAAAAAAAAAAAGTAACTTTCATTCTGAAAAAGGGGGGAAAAAGTCATAAACAGCAAATGTAATTGTGAGAATCGGATATGAGCTCTCAGTGAAGCTCATTTGCCTGGTGCTGTGTTATGATGGCCTGATACGAAGTGCGGCCTCATTCGGTTATTTAGAAAGATGAAGAGCAAACGGAAGCATTTATTCCTTTTATCACATGGAGAGGCTTTTAGTAGCTTGTCCACATTACCGTTCCCTTCTCTCACTCTTTCCATTTCTCCGTGACTCTCCATGCTCTTGCTTCCCTCTCTCCCACGGTAGCGTTCACCCGGGTAATCATGGGTAATCTTCACCGTCCCTGCCCTTTTTATCTCCTGTCATTTGCTCTGATAGTGACTTTTTTCCTCCTTCCTTTCCACCTCCTGCATGCAGTCGGGATTGAGGCCTGATAGAAATGAAATGAAATAGGATTGCCAAACAAGGCATGGGCGGTGTCACACCGTCTGCATTGACGCCCCATATGTGCTTTATTTCCATGCATTTCCACATTCTGAATTTATCAAAGCAGCCCACTCAGATTCAATGATGACTTATGTGCATATGCATTATGGCTTGCATGATTTGCAATATCACTGATGATGGATGGATGGATGACGGATGGAATGATGAGTTATTAAACTAGGAAGACCTTTATGATCTTTTTGTTTGTGGTCCCATCCGTCTTTTAAACCAAGATTAGGGCTAAATTGCTCTGTGAAAAATAACCCTTCTACATATCTTCAGAAACATCAGAATGAAAATTACGATTATGATGATAGCTCTGCTTACCCACACAGTCAGTTGGGCCAGGAATGTTATTTCTCCTCAAATATAGACACTGGTATTTAACCCTCCTACACTGAGCCGTGTTACTTGTAATTACACTCTTATTGAGTGAGATGTTGTCCATTTCCTCTGCCCCACTGATTGGGGAATAGAAGGATGGATACGTGTGGCCGCCACTAGACCTTTATTACCATTAGCTTCCAGCAGGAGGAAGGAAGTTTCAGTGAAATGACAGACAACACCTAACCTTTGTGTATGTGTGTGTTTAACATATTGAAAGCAAAGCTAGTGTATTCTGTAGATTTTATTTTGAAACAGACTCAAATTGGCACAGTTCCACAATATATTTGCTTAGCATGATAGAATACTTAAATGAAGGGAAAGAAATTATAAGGGTAGTCCTTTATTATATGTGTTCACCCTAAGATATACACACATTTCATTTTGAGGATGGATGATAAATAGTTTTTTCTTTTTCTCTTTCTCAAAGGAAGGCGTAAAATTAATACTTCATAAGGCAGTCAGCCAATACTTAATGGAAGCCTGCTTATGTCTCAGAGAGAGATGGGGGAAAAAAAGATTTATAGAAAAGGTGAATTTTTAATATTTTATATTTTTTTAGGAATAGTGATATAAATTGACTACGCACGATAAAGTCACAATTACGAGAATAAATAGTCTGATATACTTGTAGTGTTTAAGATCATAATTATACAACTTTTTGCAATTACGACAATAGTCAAAGTAAATTAATTAATTCTGTTATTGTGAGACCAAATGTTATTTCATTTTTATTTTTCATTTTTTAACTTCAAATCATTATTCTGAACCCTGAGAAATTTGTCACGGTTTTCAAAAATAGTAAGAGCGGAACTGTTTGCAGAAATGTTTCTTGAGCATCAGAAGGATCATGTGACACTGAAGTCTTGAATAATCACTGCTGAAAATTCAGCTTTGCCATCACACGAATAAATTACATTTTAAAATATATCAATATATAGAAAACAGTTATTTTTTATTGTAATAACATTTCATAATAGTATAGTGCAGTGCAGTGGTTCCCAACCACGTTCCTGGAGGCCCCCCAACACTGCATGTTTTCCATGTCTTCTTAATCAAACACATCTGATTCAGCTCATCAGCTCATTAGTAGAGACTCCAAGACCTGAAATGGGTGTGTTAGACAAAGGAGAGATGCAAAATGTGCAGTGTTGGGGTGGCTCCAGGAATGTGGTTGGGAACCCCTGGTATAGTGTATTTAATGAAATAAATGCAGTTCTGGTAAGCCAGAGACTTCTTTCAACACCATTAAAAAATCTTGCCGACACCAAACTTAGTGTATTTCCCGATCCTAAATGGCAGTTAAAAACAAAACAGACTATAATTGCTTTGTCAGTCATTTGATTAATATCACTTTATGCATTGGTCACAAACCTTTCTTGGCCAAAATAAGCTATAAATTGGAGCATGCCTATAGTCAAAAGTCTGGCTGCGCGAGACTAACTGCCGTCTGACCCATCATCCTGAATCTCAGCAAGGCTCCTGTGTTCATTGCTCGTGGAGGATTTGCTTCCCAGTGGCTGGTAAACAGGCAATCGATCAGAGCGACTTGCATACAAATAAGCCTGAATGCAGGCTCACACCTCACTATAGGGAAGGGAGAAAGATTGATCATTATTGGTGGGTGAAAAGAGTTTATGTACAAGAGTGAAACGTGTGTGAGAGATCGAGAAAGGAAATGTGGAAATAAATGTGGAGGTGATTGAAGGGTCACATCCAATTCCTAGCACGACTCCCTGCTCCTGTGTTCGCGTACTTATGCATTTATGGGAGCACAAGTTTGATGCCAGGTTTCTTGAAAATGACTTTGTGTTTGTGTGTTAGTGATGGAAAGATTTGTTTTTAGTTAATCATTTCTTTTAAACTACTTGTTTGAATGAACTGCTTTAAAATCTCCACCAAAAAAATCAAATTGGACCATATGTATGCATATTTAGCTATATAAATTATATATATATATATATATATATATATATATATATATATATTTTTTTTTTTTTTACAGTATATTGATGAGGCTGTTTGTTTGTAATTTTGTATGTACCAGTTCAGTTTGTTGCATTCATGATTCAACCCATATATAACACTGGACATGTCCAAAACAAACTGTTCTTGGATCAATAAGTCATTGAGTCATTGACTAAGAATTACTGATTCAGTCCGATTTGTGTCCGACAAAACATTCAGCGCAGTTTTGTGAATTAGTTCACTTGATTCATTGAAAATTATTTATTCGTTGATCAGATATTGCTGGTGTGCATGTGTGTGTGTGTGTGTGACTGATCAATAATCATGTGTTTGTGAACATCTATCTGTAGACACATTATCTCTCAAATACATCAAAGTCTAATGAGAATGTGTGGTTTCCCTTTCTATTCTTTCTTTCTGTCTCTCTTTCTCTCTCTCTTTTTTCTCTCTCTTCTTCCTCCATGACTCATTTTATCCAGGATCGATTCTCCTGCAGGCTATAATCAGGCCGGCCCTTTCATGTCAGCCCTTTGTGACATTAAGGGAAGGTGTCTGGACCGCCTGAAGGACCCCATGTGCTTTCCGAACAGGGTTGTCCCTGATTGTGCAGTATTTACCCTCGGGCATGGCCTCATGTGTCTGTGTCACATTTTTGGTAAAATGCTGCTTATTTAGCAGACCAATTTTGGAAATGGTTATGATAAAATACTACCTCTGAGCCAAATCCATGATCTGGGTATTTGAAATGTTTAAATGATTCAAACGTTGCACACTTAAATATGTTTGTAAATCTGTACACTTAAAAATAAAAATAAAAAAGAACTTAAAGAAATAGGGCAAATGTACTGTATTGGTATTTTTCTTTATTTATTCTTTTGTATTTATTGTTTACAGGTGTTTTTCCTGTATTTTGAATTTTGCAGTACCATTGACAGTTTCTAGTTATTTTTTATGTTTACACACACACACACACACACACACACACATGATGTGTATACAAGGCTTTAAATGTTAATGTTAGTTTTGATAATACAATTTTAATATTACTGTGTATCTATAAAAATGTATATTATATTATATATATATATATATATAAATTATTATTATTATCAACTGCACTATATATATATATATATATATAACATATATATAACAATAATAATTATTGTTAACTATTCTTATTTTGATGTATGTAATGTAATCATGATTATTAATTGTCATTAATTTCTACATTGTACATTTTACTAAATCCTTATATTCTAAATTATAATATCATATAAAATACCTCAAATATACAACAAAATACATTAAATATAGTATATTAAATATAATTTATTGTTGTCGAACTAAAGCTTTTAGGTGATGCTTCTCTAGCACTCATTCTAATGCATCACTGCCAGTGAAACCTAAACACAATCATATTGTTTAAACTTAATGAGAAGTTGCATTAGTGACAGGCTAATTCCAAGACATCTGATTGGCCTTTGCCAACAGAGGTAACTGTGATTGGTTACAGTTTCCACGCAACAGAACTAGACCTAAACAGAATTGGGTAATAGACACTTTTTATAATTAGTTGTGATTTGTTAAATCTCAATACCTTTGAGAATATCTCAGTAAATTGGTTAAAGTTTGAGTGCTAATGTGTGTTCTTAGTTTCAGATTCACTGCTTCTGTGGCACATAGCTAAGGAAATGTTTAAACAGATTGCTGTAGACAAACATCACTAATGTGCTTATTGCTTTTTCACGTTTATTAATGTATTTGTTTAAATTCTTCCTTTCCTGCACATTACCCATCAACCCTATGCCACACAGATTCTGATAGACGCTTTCCATCTCCCCCTGCTCTCCAAACCCTCACAGGAATAATTCCAGTGGTTCAGAGGTCAGTCTGGCTGAGAGTCCCCTGGCTAGTATATATTTTGCGTTCCTAAAGAATACAGAATATCTCTCATTACACTTTTGGGTGCGAAGGTCATTAAGGCCCAGGCTTAAACTGAGAAGTGACGGCCTACATAACAGCGCAAAGGGGGGAAAAAGAAGACCCCATTTAGTCCAGGATCAGAGCCATTCCTTGGGTTAGCAGACTGACCCGTGTGTCCCGTCTGGACTAGCTGTAATTATATTAGCACAGGCGCTAGGAGCGTTAGCTTAAGCTCTGATGGTCTCCCAGACTTTGGCTTTTCAACACCAGTTGATATGAGGGGCCCTGTGTTTCAGGTCATTATGGAAAGCCCCTATCATCAAATCTATTTGTAGGACAAGGTCGCGCCACATCACGATGAGATGAGGGGATTAAGACTGCCTTCTCTTTCTCACTCTCTCACGTTTTTTTCTCAGCTGCTTTTCACAAGGTTGTTTTGTGGTGGGGACAGTGGATGATTGGCAGCTGTAGCCCACCAGGGATTGGACAGCACAATGTGTGGTCAGTTCTCATACATGTTGAAGCCCTTAGTACACAATCCATAGGACCAATCCTTATACTCTTGCAAAAACTACTGTGGTTGGATTTTGGTATGATGATGGTGATGGTATACAAGTGCCAAGAGATAATGAAAAGGAACAATCAAATTTTAAGCTATTCTTAGACTTTTTAAGTTTTTTATTTATTTAATTTTTTTAACGAATTATCAGCTAATAAATATTGTTATGTTTTTGTAAGCTGCACCATTTTTTACATCCTAAAAAATGTGCTATTCTTAATTCCGAAATTAAAAACATGCTCATCATAAGCCCATAAGCCATGAATGGTAATTGTGGTCATGAGTAAAAATAAATTTACATGCCACCTCAGTAATAAAACTAATGGATTTGGATGGGAATTTATTCACAGTTCAGAAACAATTTCTGTGATCCTACGAACTTGTATCTGTGAACCTTTTTTTCTGCATTTCAGTAATAAATATGCATGCAGATTACTGCGAAGCACAATAGTTACCGTACTATGTTCAGCAGTGGTCAAAAAGGATTTAAACAGTGAATTTTAAATTGATTTCTTCTTGTAAACTCAGAGATGCAGATTTGGATGGCTATTAAATACTTCACGGCCTTGCAAATTCAGCTTTTACGCTAGTGATGGGAGAAAAACACCAACACTCTGGATTCAGATGGCAATAAAATCACAGACTGTAATTGTTGTAAATGTAAAAAAAAGGCTTACGTCCCCATGATAAACAATTACTGTCCGAATCAGGCTATAGATAGGTAATTCTGGGTAAATTCATGCCTTTTTTTTTGCATTTTGATTGTATCTTTAAATAAATATTAGAGTTATTTGAGTATTATTTACATATTTTTATGGTGTTTATTAATATTTTGATATTAATGTTTTATTTAATTTGTACTTTTTATTTTATTCAGGCTTTATTATTTAATATTAATAGTTTTGTCTTTTCCATTTTTATCAGTGTTTGTTTCAATATCTATTCAGCTTTCAGTTATTTTTTATTTTTTTTTTTTACTTCAGTTTAGTTGTAGTAATCCTATTGCTTTAACTTAAACTTTTATTTCAGTTAGTTATTTCTTTGAAGTTTAAGTGTTTCTCTTTTAATATTTATTTTTCATTTTATTTCAGCTTAATTTCAGTTAACAAAAGCAATAATAGTTTTAGTTTTAGATTGACTTACAACACTGATTAGATAAAGGGAAAGGGAAAATTAAGAAACATGTTATTTGCATAGTCACAATCTATTGCAGTTGCCTGTTGATCACAAAATTATTTAAAGAATACCATGGAACTAGCATGGTAAATATCCCAAAAAGTCATGGTCCTGTCCAATACCATGTTCAAAAAGCCATGGATCCAAACAAGTGATTATATCTGAAATTTACACATTCAGATTAACTCAGTGATATGTTCTATCATCTTTTGCTTGTTTAGTCATGTGGTTGTGTTTGGTTAAATGACCTGAGGCATGCTTTGTGAACTCTGGGTACCTCCAGAGCCAACTGATTTGACCCTTGACCTCTGCTGGTGAGAGAGCGAGTCCTAGACTCTTAAAAGGTTTCACATTATAATCAGTGACCAATCAGTGACAGACCCCCCAAAGAGGTCCATAATACCTAGAGGATCTGGTAGCATTCCTATTTATCTAAATGGCCCCCAGAAATGTTCTGTTTTGCTAATAGGAGCTCAGTTCTGGATTCAGTTGTTTTGAAACTAATCAACCCAAGTGCATGACATGAGCTGTGATGTCAAAGACAACGACAGAGGACAAGAAAGAGTCATTTTTTTTTTTTTTTTTTTTTTTGCTTTTAAGAGTCTTAAGCCCCTTTCACACTGCCATTCCGGCAAATACACGGGTAAAGTGTTCCGGCAATTGTTCCCGGGTTGCTAGATTTTGCACTTTCACACTACCAGTGATGACTCGGGATATGTGCGTGCTTTCACACACAACCCTTGAAGATCCCGTAATGACACGTGACATCAGGGCATGACGTGTAATGTACGAGTCGAAAACGTTAGGCACGTTATACTTTCACTGAAGAAAGCAGACGATCTCTGCATCAGCGCCGAAAGTGAGGAACTAACTGATCTCTGCTTCATTACAGTTTGCACATATTTTTTTGTCGCGAACATTGATCTTCCTTCAAAACAACCGGTAAAAGAGTCACGCGATAACGCGCGACATTAGATCTGGCTTTTGTTCACACAGCGCTCGTCCCAGGTTGAACACGGGTATATATGTTGCTTTATAAATAAAGCATATTTATATGTTGTATGTAGTTTTTGAAATTAATACATGGCTACTTTTGAATTTGTTCCCATAAAACACAGTGTTTCTTTACAGTGTGTTCCTGTTGTTGTTGTTTTTCAGCAGCACAACTGGTTAAGCATAGTATTAACAATCCCAAGTTCATGGATTTAAATCTCAGAGAACACATTTTATTGGTGAAATGTATGAACTGAGTGCACTGTAGGAATCTTTGGATAAAAGCACCTTCAAAATACAGTACACGTAATGAATGGAGTAACTACAGTTTGTAGTTGCGGCACCTTCCATTGACCATGCTAAATAACCAAACTGTGACCTCTTAATGCCCGTTCACACCAAGAATGCTCATTGTGGCGAGATGGATTCTGATTGGCTGTCCAGTTTTTAGCATTAATCAGCTGGAAAAATTGTTCTGAAAGTGATTCCAACTATATAGTTTCTCTTTGTCTTTATCGTTATAGTTGTGGTGTGGACGCTGCTATTCTTTAATAATGAGAATGATTTTTAGAACTTGATCTTTATCATTATCTGTATAGTTATCATCCTTGGTGTGAACTGGCCTTTAAGCCTTCCAAATGTTATTTTCATGTTTCTTCGTTTCTCTTGCATAGCTTGCATAATGTGTTATCTTATATAGTTGTATAAATTATTTTGCTTTAATCTGCTATCAATCTTCTTCCATTTCTATTTTGTGTTTCTTCTCACTCTCTCTGCCACTCTCTGTATCTGTCCATTCCATTCCCTCTGTTTTAACTGCATTTTGAGGACATAACTGGTGGCCGTGGATCAGAAATATCTCCAGTGAACATGGGGTGGTTTGATAGTTTATCATGCTCTACTATCTGTATGTGGCAGTTGATGGCGTGCTACATTATTGTGTTCCCAGAGGATGTAATTGAAATGGAGTTTGCCTGCCAGCTAATTACACAGGTTCTGCAAATTACAGTGACCTTCGTCAACCCCGTGTTAGCAGTACTAGAGAGGAATGTTTGTTTTATATATTTAACTGCTGTATCTGCACATGAAAAGATGAGAACCAATTACATTACATTAATAACTCAGACCAGACAAAGAGCTTTAATTGTATGTCTGTCTGTCTGTCTGTCTATCTATCTATCTATCTATCTATAGACATTCTGCAGCAGAAAATGTTAATTCAAAGGCCACACTATATTGTTGTTTACTCTCACAAATTTGTCTCTCTCTCTTTATCTCTCTCTCTCTCTCACACACACACATTCAGTGGATATTAATAATATGAGCGAAAGCAAAGTTAATGAGCTATCAGTGATGCCATGCACTGCATATCTGATGCCATAAAAGCTTTGACAGTTTTCACACATGCACTTATGTACAATTATTCTGCTAATATGCTGCTTTGGTTTAATAAATTAGCTGCTTTTTGAAGCAGCAGATCTATTTTGGGGAGCAATTTAACATATTTACCCCGCACAATAACAGTAAAGCCATTACATGTGGATGCTGGATAAATGTTGTTTGCTAGACATTCAGTAGTTTTTATTTAATCAAACAGAGTTTTGTGTGGCTAAACTCCGCCAATCACAGTAGCTTGGGGAGGATTAGCACCAATAGCATTACATCTAGCAAGACTCTACGTTATCTAATATCTGTCTTAAATAGTACATGAGATTGCTCTCAAAGTGGTATTTCAAAAGTTACTGGATTAATCCAAGTGTATATTAGCATGCAAAATATAACAATGGGAGACATTCAGTGTTGTTTGTTTTCAAGATGCAGTTTTATGATGGTGTAGTATGTCAATAGTGGCATCATTTCATACTTCTGTACATACTCAAATGTATGGATATACTTTAAATGCATTGTATAAATATGCTAGTATATGGCTTTGGGCTATTCTGTACTAGCCAGGCTTTTAATATTAATTGTTTTGCATCTTTAAATTCAGATCCACTTACTATACTGTATGTTATGACTGCCCATTTTGAAAATGGAAAATGTGTAAAGTGACAAACTACACAACAACCTTTTTTTTTCACATGAAGTTTGGAGCATGCAATTCCAATTTTGATGAAATTAAAGATGGGCTGCATCAATAAGATACCTCATTAAAATAACTGCATCACAGTCTTGTAGGAAAGTATGTACAGAATTTAGGGATGTGCAATGATTTGTAAAAAGGGAATATCCAGTGACTAGAGTTCCTCTCTCATTAGCCTGGTAGCTTGTAAAAAGGCCTTTCTTTCCCTATGGGCCAATACAAAAAAAAAAAAAAAAATTGTATGTTCATCTTGTTCCAGACCTGCATACTGTAGCTAACACAAAAGAAGATATTTTTAAAAATAGCTCCGTGCTTGTCCATACAATGAAGGTCAGCGGGATCCAACAAAAAACCAAACCCTTAAAAACCTAAAGCCTATATTAATCAAATTATATCTGCCTCATTGCCATGTAAATGTGACTTGCTTTTGTTTTTGCTTTTCTTTCTTTTTTCTGCAAATCATGTTCCCTGATTCATTGACTTCTGAAGCATCTGATGACCTAGTAGTACTAATATAAACATGCTGGAGTCAGATGAGAGACATACACAGTGCGACATCAGTGCTGTTGGTTTCTGCTTGTCACAGAATTAAATGCTCTACTTGGAGCATCCCATGTCTCATGATTTATTCACAACATTCTGTGGCCCATCTGACTCTTTGGCACGGGTGGACATACAAAGACATGCAGTGTCTCTATGCATGAAAGGCATATATTGCCGTTGTTTAACACCAAACCCATAATTCAAATCACATGTGTAGTTGCATTATTAATATTATCTGTTCCAAGTTCAGAGATGAGCACTGTTTCCTCCCATTTCTCCCCCATGTCCTTCACGTGTTTGAATACACTGGCAATAGAAATAGTGATGCTGACATGAATAGTAGCACTAACCATCACTTTCAAGCGTGTGTATTTGTACAACTAACTTGAAGCCCTGCTGTGGCTGAATTTTGTCCATTTCCAAGACCACACTAACAGATGTCCTGTATTACCTTACATTGACGCACCATCTGCAAAAAAAAAAAAAAAAAAAACTTTCTATTTTTACATTCCTTACTGTGAAATGTCTAGTGAATGGCACTAAAACACTCATTCAGTACGTGACCATGGCCACAGTTTTATTATATTGCTTCAGGTGCTGATTGTGATGGTCCAGAATTCAAATGTCCGGGGAGTGTCACTAAAAGGTTAATGCTTTATCATGTTTGAAAATAACATACCCCCTATACCAAACCCAAACTTAAACATACCCCATAGTGTTAACAAAAGCAAAAGTGATATAAAAATGCTTTCATTGATGCAACCGTGCCATTTCGAATTATACGGGGGTTTCAACTTTCTTGTCGAACCGCTGTCTCACGGCATTCACATCAGATCTTAACCTCACATGTATGGGTTCTATATGTGACGCTAACCTTCAAAAGTATCAGTATTCAGATCTCACAGCATTTTAAAATAGTTTTGAAATCATAACATAATATTCTGCAAGTAACTGTGTGGAAATTAGGCATTATTAATTGAAACTCTGGCCCTCTAAATCGTACTTTGTGTGAAAAATATTAAAACTTGGGGGGGGGGGGGTTACTGCCTCATGTTCATTTCAGCTAAAACTGCATTGTACTGTATGTATAGGTATTTTTTTTTTTTTTTTTGCAGAAATGTAGGTTCATTTTTCCAATCATTTTCTTTAAATTTTATGTTTGTTAAGTTGCCTAAAGATGAGCTAAGATGATCATCCAAATGAACTCATATAAATCACACTCAAATATATTATTTAATATGACTGAATCATCCTGACTACATTAGATTATGAAAGCAAATTTCATTTTAGGGGTCACATCTCGATGCATTTATTTATTTATTTGGGGTTGACTTACCTGCCAGACCTTACATTAATTATTTTATATTTATGTATAATTTAATAGATAGAGAATTACAGTTTAATGAATATAAATACTTAAAATATATCTGTTTTTTATTGTAGTTCTTTTTTATTTTTTTATAAAATGTATAGTTTGTTTTTGTGAACTTTAAAATAACAAACTACATTATTTTGTAAAAGAACCACTTTTTTCAACTTATTATTATAATTATTATTAATGAATGCAATTTTTAATGTGACTTTGCTTTGTTTTACCTCTTGAGGATCATAACTGTATTTTAAGACTTTACTAATTGTGTTTTAGATTTTTATGAGTATTTTATGATCACTTAAACACAGCAAGAAGCCTCAGTCAGAAAAAAAAAAAAAAAAAAAAGTCTAAAATTGGTTCCCTAAGATTTTTATGTACATAAATTTGATAAACACCTCTAGTTTTCCTCTTCCCACCTGTTGGGAGAGACAGAGTCATACAGTCTCTCTTAAAGACTCCTCCAGACCACAGTGATTCTGTCGAGGCTCCAGTTACACTTGTCAGTGGTGTAAGTGTATATGTGTATGGATGGCTGGTTCTAACACATGCTGCCTTTTATAACTTATACAGAAACACTTTGTGTGATTAAGGATCCCTGTTTTTCTCCCTCTCTCACTGTCTGTCTTTCACTCTGTGTTGTCTGCAAGTGAGAAAGGCCACAGTGTCTCCCAGTGCCTCAGGCTACTTTGATGGACAGATGGACAGTCCGTGAGAGACAGACTTTCCTTTCAGCCAATGAGAAAACAGGACCCCTGCTGTCGGCATGGTGACAGTTGCCATGAGTGATTGCATCCGGACCTACAGCTGATGGTTCGAGGGTTCGACCTGTGTCTCTTTAGGGGTGAAGGGTGGAGAGGGCAGTACTGGCTTCGATCCTCTTCACGTTTCCATCAGGCCGCAGTTTGCTGTTGTGTCCTTGGGTCCATATGGTTCAAAGATGTCCGTCAGGCCCATGACAACCTCATGCTGAGGGTCTGCTAGAATTTACCTCAAAAAACACTGGGTTTATATTTAGGCAGAAACAAAAATAATGAGGGTCTGCTGGTCTTTGCACCCTCATAGCTCACTGGCACAGTAGGTTAGAAGTGTGCACTAGTCAGAAATCAACAGACTAAATGTTGTGTTAATTCAAGTTCAAGAAGACACCGCTGAAAAGAAATGCATTGTAAATAAAAATAAAAAGAATTAAATTTCAGATGCTTAAATACAAAAAACAAAATGGAATGTCTGTTGTTTATCTAGTACCATATTCAGCTATTACTGTACTGTATATCATCAGTTAACCCTCAAATAAAATAGGGCCGGTTTTGAGGTTGGCAGAATTCTGGTCAAGAACCGGCTTCAGCACCATTTTGTTAGAAACACACAAGAAAGGGTTTGTGAAGTAAGTTAATCTGCTTGATAACGTTGAACACATTTACTGTTTCTCTTTCACAGCCTTCAGTCACTTCATTAATATTCACACACATCTGTTCCAATATATCTTTATCTATGTGTCTATATCCTCAAGGAGACAACCGTGTCTGTTTGAGAGACCTTCCGATCTTTTTCAAATATCTAAATAGTTAACACTGGCTGATTATATAGAAAGCACCAATGCTAAATGTGGATGTTCTTAACGGATGCTGGGTAACTGAGTTCCCCTGTGGTTAAATACTGTAAAAAAAATAACATAAAACCCTCAGCAGCTTGTCAATGAGACAATATCTTCTAAAATTACTAATATGCACCCTTTAGGTGGAAGGTAAGATCTGTTCTGCTATGTGTTTTGGTACAATTTCATTGTATTTTTTCTAACAGTGGTTCTTCTTTCTTAAAGTCACACACACACACACACACACGTTTGTTTTTGTGAAAAGTGGGGACATCCCATAGGCGAAATGGTTATTATATTGTAGGAACGGTATATTCTATCGCCCTACAACAACCCTACTCCTAACCCTAAACCTCACAGGAAACTTTGTGCATTTTCACTTTCTTAAAAAAACTCATTCTGTATGATTTTTAAGCGTTTTAAAAATGGGGACATGGTTTATGTCCTCATAAGTCACCCTCTCCTTGTAATACCTGTGTCATACCCATGTCATTATACAGAGTTGTGTCCTGATACAGTAGGTCAACAAAAAACAAGAGCACACACACATACATATATCAGATATCAGATTATTTATGAATTTACTAGTAGGGAAATAATTGCATAGTGGGAGTGCAAAACAGGTTATGTTGCATAAGTGATTTTTTTTAAAATAATTATTATAAAATACATTTATAATAATTATTATAAAAACCATAATATAGAACTTTAAGATCAGAGTTAAAATGTAATATTTGGGTCTCTACTTTTAATTTGTTTAAATAATTACTTTACATTCACTTGTGTGTGTGTGTGTGTGTGTGTGTGTGTGTGTGTGTGTGTGCGTGTTTATATATAAACATATACATAAATATATATACATAAATAATATTTCATTTATTCAGCAATGATACAATGATTTAAAGGGAAGTTGTGGCCTAATGGTTAGAGAGTCGGACTTGCAATTGAAAGGTTGTGAGTTCGAGTCTCGGGCTGGCAGGAATTGTGGGTGGGGGGAGTGCATGTACAGTTCTCTCTCCACCTTCAATACCACGACTTACCGAACCCCCAACTGCTCCCCGGGCGCCACAACATAAATGACTGCCCACTGCTCCGGGTGTGTGTTCATGGTGTGTGTGTGCTCACTGCTGTATGTGTGCACTTCGGATGGGTTAAATGCAGAGCACAAATTCTGAGTATGGGTCAGCATACTTGGCTGAATGTCACTTCACTTTCACTTTACTTTCATTTCATTGATTATAAGTGACAGGAAAGACATTTATGCAAAATAGTTTTTTTTTAAAATAAGTGCTGTTTTTTGGAACTAATAATCCCCCCCCCCCAAAAAAAAATATATATAAAATTCAAATATTACAATAATCTCGATAATCAGGCAGTAAAAATCTCCCTAAACTCAGATAGAGCCCCCTTTAATGTTAGGAAACTATGGCGGTTGACATATGGTCTCTTCATAAAACACAGCCGATCGATGCTGATTACAGTCCACGTTTGGGGTCTCATCTCTGCCATCTATGAATCCTTTGTGCTTCTTTGCATGTTTTCTCAAATTATAGTGAAGGAGCCGGTTTCATCAATAGCGGTAGGACACAATAAGGCTATTATCTCATGTGTTTCGTGTCTCGTGCGCTAACCTGTAATATCTGTGTGATGAACGATTAACTTCAGATGAAACCCCACGGGACATTCCAATGTGTGTGTGTGTGTGTGTGTGTTTGCGCTGATGATTGATGATGCTGTTTTGAAGAAGTGAAAATGGACGTCGTTCCCCTCAGAAGCATACCAGAGGGGATAAAGAGTGCCATTGTTGGGCCTAATTCACTCTGCAGGGCTTTTCAAAGTGTGTGTGTGTGTGTGTGTGGTAGTTTAGAGCATCTGCCAGTCATTTTTTGCCATTATGTCAGTTAGGTTTGTGTGAGTGAGCTGCTAAAAGCTTCTCTAGGCTCCCAGCGGAACACGTCTGTATAGAGTCCGTCTCCATCCAGCCGTCGAGGAGACAAACTCCAGCAGGGCTGATGACTGATGAAGAAGAAGCTCCTTTCTCAACTTTTTCCTCTCCATCTTTCCCCCCCTCTCGTGTTCGACAACTGCCTTCTCTTTCGCTCTCTCTGGGTATTTCGGTTCATCTATTCATCACTCGTTTCTATATCCAGGGTTTTTCCATTCTCAGGACTTATTCATTTGTATCTCTCTCTTTAAATGGATGGTAACATGAGGAGGTGAAAGTGGCCTTCCGAACCGATGCATTGTGGGGGATCTATTGTGCTCCGAGCAGGAGGGAGTGAGAGAAAGGGAACGAGGGATTGAGAAAGAGAGAAACAGAGCGAGGTGACTCGCTGGCCTGGCACGCTCGATAAAACTGGTCAGCTCACCTTACTGCTGGTGAATGAGACCTGTGTCCGTATGTGTGTCTGCTAGATCACAAGAGTAGTCTACAGATGGGGCGGAGAAAAGTTGGATAGATAGGCCTTCGGAGAAAAAGAGAGAGAGAAGATAAAGCATGAGAACGTAGGTGGATAAAGCAAGTGATTCATGAAAATATGGAATAAAATGATGAGCAAAAAGGATAATACTCTAGCTAAAAACATTAGCTCTGTTCTAAAACATAGATTACCTCACTGCCTTCAAAGGCACCATCCTAACTGTCATAAACTTTTTAAATTACCAACTTGAAGCACTCTACATTGATAGCAACTCACAGTAGTAAAGGAGACAAGACTCACAGTTGTTTTTAATAGAGTTAGATGCTAGCATGTTGCTATGCTAACTGTGTGGTACTCTAATAAACAAAACATAGAGCAAAAACAAATATTTGGTAAAATAATGTATATATATATATATATATATATACTGACATGAAGTATAAGTTTACAGCACATTAGATTTTGAAATTCTGGGATTTCAAGAATAACATTTGATTGCTCATATTTACCTTTTTTTTAGTTTTGAACATCTCATCAGATTTCATTACATTTACTGAGATTTAATGGATGTGTTTACTGTATATTTAGGTATATAATTAATCACAACAAATTATTCATATAAATAATATCATTCTTATATGTAAACTGTGCGACTTAAAAGACTCAATATGGTGTCATAGATGTGCAATGAGTAATTCAGAATGTGATAACAATCGTAATATAAATAAAATAAACACAATTGCAAAATGCTGCTGTGAAAACATTTCCCACTGGCTTTTGTTGAGCACAAAGTTTTTTGAGAAATCTGTTCCTTTTCTGTCACATTTCCAAATGCCACCGACAGCCTCAAATGACACATAACCACACACAAAAACACACACGGGCAAAAAATGTTCCCTCCAGTTGTCCGACCTGCCGTCTCCAATGTCATTTCTAAAAGTCAATCGCTCCATTTCAGCATTCCAAATGTGCCTTTCATCAATATTGCACGTGCAAGTCAAATAAGAGTGAATTATTAATTTGCTAAGTGTCAATATTTAGTAAACGATGATACTGTTTCTGCCGCAAGGAGCTCCCAGAGCAACTCTCTGTCTCTAAATGACTGCTAGTGCTCAGAAATGAAAAGGAGAGCACACACACTCACACACAGCGGAGTCTCTTGAGGGGATTAAGCAGGTGGTATATGCTCACAGCAGGAGCACAGCGCGATCTTTCTAAAGGCAAGTGATGTAGACAAGAGTAAGCAGAGTCTAGACTGACTCCAAGAGAATTATAAACATGGAAGAGCGATTTTTGCATCCTTTTCAGGTTTTTTGAAAGGCCTGTTCTGTCTGCCAGCTCACCTCTCTTGCTGACTTGTACACAATGTCCTAGGACATGATATCTTTATCTGAACAGCAACAGAAATGGGAGTTATGCGAATTGTTTGGGATTGTTGTGCACTATGTATGTGAATGAATATATTAGAAAAGTATTAAGCAGTACCATGTTATCATGTTTTGTTTTACAATGCAGACATGTCGGACTACTATGATTGTACTTACAGTACCATGGTAGGTATTCTTTGCCATAAACCATGTAAATCTGATCCACCTGGCAAAGACAGAGATTCCCATTTGCCCAGCCACCCATCAGTTCAGCACCATTTACCATCTAACTGGGCTCCTCAACTAGAATCCCATCATGTTCGGCCGGGAGTCTTGATGATCAGCTGACTTTTAAAGATCATATTGCAAAAACATCAACATCATTCAGGTTCGTACTAACAACATCAGGAAGATCAGACCCTTCCAAACTGAGCATGCAAAACAACTTCTCGTCCAGGCCATTGTATTTTCTAGGCTTGACTATTAAAATGTCCTTCTGGCTGAACTTCCAACATGCACGATCAGACCTCTTTAAATGTTTCAAAATGCAGCAGTCACACCGCTTCTCATCTCTGCACTGGCTTTCAGTTGCGGCTCGCAGCAAGTTCAAGTCATTGGTGCATGCATACAGAAAAACCACTGGTTCCCCACCTTCCTACCTCCGCTCTGTCCTACTCGTCTACATCCCCTCCAGAAACCTGTGGTCGGTAAAAGAGCAGCAGCTTGTGGTCCCATCGCAGAGAATCACCCTGCTAGTGGAATGACTTACCTAACTCCATCCAAATAGCCAAATCCCTCACAGTCTTCAAGAAACAACTAAAAACACATCTCTTCCGTGAGCATCTAACTGTCTCTTCATAAAAATAAATAAATAAACAAATACAATTCTATGCCTTCACTTTTTCTATATTCTTATTATCTTTTATCCTTCCTGTCCTAGCTTTTACTATTTTGAACGATGACTGAACCCTTCTATAACGGGCACTTCTCGTGTTTAATGGCTTCTTATGGTAAATCGCTTTTTGTACTCCTCAGCTGTAAGTTACTTTGGATAAAAGCGTCTGCCAGATAAATAAATGTAAATACCACAGTACATGATTATGATAATCATTAATTAAAGTACCTTATTTTATTACATCAATTCTGATTGGTCAGTTACTGTAACTGTTCTCCACTGCTAGTTTTATATAACTCTTCATTTTTTGATTGCCAAATAATAGTTTTAACTCAATACCAGAGCTATTTTTGTTAACTAAGACTTTATTGAATGATTGTTAATAAAAATAATTCTTAAATACAATATAGATATGTTATAGATATAGATAATGTTGCCATCAACTTACTAAAATATGTTTAATTTGAAGCACTTCAATTATTATTATTATTATTTTTTTTTTAGCTTATTTGCATGCACAATATAAAATGTTTTGTTTGTTGCTGATTGGCTCTTTTAATTGAAAGGTGTACTGCCATTCTTACAGCTGCCACACTGAGCAACTATTTCTCCCATTCATTTCTCTTCCCCCTTATACTGTCTTTGATGAAACTCTGACATACACAGTACTCCAAAAATGATTACTCTTCATCTTTCAGACTTTTCTCTCTCTCTTTCTGTCTCTCACTTGTGTGTGAGGTGCATGAAAGGCCATAATCATAGATGTCACACCCACACGCACACAAGGCTAAAGATTATGCGTCTCTTTTGGGAATATTACAATGCTGGTAATAACACAGACAATGATGATGATAATTTTACAATGTCAGTCACTGTTTTTGACAGGAATGGATGAATATTTGGAGCTTGTGTTCTGCGAAAGTTCTGAAAGAGTTGGAGTAGGAAGTGTAATTTGTGTGGCAAGTGTAAGCTTTGAAGTTTATGCTTTTTAAAAGCTGTAGACAGCCAGAGGCACAAGAGAGAAAAGTTTGTGAATCTCTTCTCTATGGATCTTGCTGTGAGGTCCCTCTGAGAAGTCTTGATGATACTTAATGGCGATTGGAGCCAGAGATAAAACGCACACACACACACACACACACACACACACACAGGGCTCCTGATGTCTGGAGCCAAAAGCTTCACGTCACGGTTCACCAGCACTATAATCTAACCCATTTCAGTGTGTGTTTTAGCGGCTTTGACATATTGAGAGCACTGAGTTAGACGTTTCGTCTGAGCCGCCAATCATCCTGTTCGGAGCCAATCTCCATCATGTACAGTAAAGTCTTTTTTGGCCAGAGGCTCAGTTTCGATCCATTAAATTTCACCAAGTTTCGCACAATTAGATCGCAGGTATGGGAATGTTAAACACACATCGCCCAATCACGCTTGGGCTATACGCTTACAATGATGAGATCAAAATGTCTAGTCTTTCCATTTAACAAAATAATAGACACTATCAACACTGGAGGATAATGCAATGACTGAAAGGTAAATAATAATAATAAGGAAATAAAGGCTTTTTATATCAGCCGCCTGCTATCGAGTCGGCTCTTTCAGGATGTTTCCCAGGTGGCTTGAAAGACTAGAAGAACTAAGCAGAGCTCTTACCTGGAGCGATAGCATTCTAAAGAGGCACTTTCACTCACCGGTTTCAGCTTGCAGTGTATGGAGATTTGACTGGGAGATATGCAGAGAACAAATCTGTCTTTTAGCGGGCTGGAGGGGAAGGGAAGGGGATTTCGAGACATTCTCGGACAAGAAAAGGTTGTGATGTGTGACTGAGTTTCTGGCTCTGTGTGCTCCTGATATTAGTAAAGTAAGTTTAATTTACAAGCCTGATATATATATATATATATATATATATATATATATATATATATATATATATATACACACACACAAGCTCACACAAACAATTACATCGCTCTGAAATACATTTTCTCAAATGTCTGTCTCTATTTTCTTGTTCAACACGTTAGTTATTTATGTTCTTCGTCATTATTGTGGCAGACATAACTGCAGTAATCACAAACATGTCATATTAGCAACAAGGGCATTATAATGGCATGTATTCTGTGATGGGAGAAATGTGTGCAAAATTTGGGTTACAGAAGTTAAAATCTTATTCATCTGTATCATATATAAATTAATATAGAAAACCCTCTATAAACCAGCATAACTTAACTTTATTTTACAATAATCACTTTTAATAGCCAAGTGTGAGGTATGAACTACACTATCCACAGTCATAAAGTGAAACATCCAACAATCAGAGATTTGTGGCAAATAAATTGCAACAAATAAGTTCAGAATCACTTATTTGACACACTGTGACTGATCCTCCTAAATTTATATATATATATATATATATATATTCTATATGCAAACCGTTCAAAAGTTTGGGCTCAGTTTTATTTATAATATTACTGTTTTTGATGTATCTTTAGCTTGAATGAGTGTATGAGACTTTTGAATGATGTATATATACCTTATATATACATTTTACTTTAAAGACAGATAGATTTTAATATTTTGCACTAAAGTAAAATGTTTTTATACTTTTAACCAATGGCTATAAATGAATCATTTTCTATTGCAATTACTTTTCCATTCTATAGTTTCATTCACAGTGCTTCATGTACAGTTAATTACCTCATGAAAGATGTGTGTATCTGGTATTCAAATGTTTACTTTTGGTATTTATTCATTAATTCAAGTATCTATCTATCTATCCATCCCTCCCTCCCTCCCTCCCTCCCTCCCTCTCTCTCTCTGTCCTTTTTTTTTTTTTTTTTACAAAGATGTAATGGTGTCAGATACATTGTTGCGATTCATGCCATAGCTGACCTTCTGAAATCGAATGAATTGAACATTTTCCAGCAAATGTGACCATATTATGATATATTCTGTTACAGTGATATAAAATTACTCAAACTGCGATTTGAGACTTTGTTAATACCACATAGCACACACAGTCTCCTCACCTCATTAATATAAATGATTACAATAAAAATGTGTGGCCTGCTTTTTGGCTCTAAAATTGAGTAGTCCTGCCTTTGCATATATTTTTTACTTGATATTTGCACAGACTCCAGTGTTTTGACAATCATCTCTCTTTCTCTCATTCTCTACACACCGTCCCTCCCTATATTCTCCCTAAGTCCAATTAGTCAACTCAACATTTTAGTGTGCAGTGATCAGGATAATAAGAATTAATAAGCCATTCACATTGCGTTCAATAGAGAACGTACGCCTCTCATCCTGCGAGAGCCGGCTGCCGCACCATGATCAACGCAATGCTCGTCTCGTTAGAGGGGTCAAGAGTGTACACACATACACACTCACTAATCTGTCCACAATTTACAAAGTCATTATGCAGATATATCTGTCATGATTCTGCCCTCGTGTCCTTGATTTTTCCTAGTCTTGAGGCAGGATCATGGCAGACCCATGTTTTGTGTACAAGCGCATGGCCTTGTCTTTGGGCCATGTGCTTGTGTTGTCTTGTTCCCTTGCCCCGCCCCCCTTGTCATCCTAGTCGTGTCGTGATTGTCCTATCTGTAACACCTGCCGTGTCTTGATTAGTCCCCCTATTTAGATCTCCTAGTGTGCTCTGTCTTGCGTCGGTTCATTGTGTTTCTCAGATGTGTTCTACTTATGTGATCGTGTGTGAGATTGTGCTGTACCCTCTGAAGTCCTTGTGTTACCGTGAGTGTTTGTAGTTAGTGTCAAGAGTTTGTTGTCTTATCAATCCTGCCCTGTTAAGTTGTTTAGTTCCTGCCCTAGCTGTTGTTTTCCCCCTCGTGGGTTTTGTTTTCCCCTTTTTGTATTTAATAAACCCTTTGTGTTTAGAATCCCTGTCTGCACCTGAGTTCCTCCCTTACCAATACCTGACAGAATGAACCGACCAAAAGGGAACTCAGCAGACAGGAGGCAATACTGGATGTTGTCAGCCAGCAAGCGAGGTTGTTTTGAGGGCTCTCGCCTTGTGGTGTTCCGGGGGACCAGGGGAGGTCGTTCCGGAACGAGCAGGCGAGAGGAGGAGCCCCAGAGGTCCCCACCTACCCAGCTGCCAACGGTTCCAGAGGGTCGTATCCTGGCCGTGGCCACTCTGGGGGATCAGGCACATCCCTCACCGAGTCCTGAGGTGCCTCCCACACCCGTCGGTCTCCCCGGGAAGCGAGGGAGACGGTTATCGTGGGAGTCTGCCTCAGAATCGTCGGAGTCAGCCCTGCCAGAGACCGAACTCCCCCAACCCGCCTCTGACCCAGCTGTGGTCTCTGCACCGCGCCCAAGGAGGAAGAGGAGGAAGAGGGGGCCTGCCGGTCCTGTGACCCCGTTTCCTCCCGTGCCAGCAGCGGAGAGCACTGGCGTGCCCGTGCCAGCAGCGGAGAGCACTGGCGTGCCCGTACCAGCAGCGGTGGGCGTGCCCGTGCCAGCAGCGGTGAGCGCTGGCGTGCCCGACCCAGCAGCGGTGAGCTTGCCCGAGCCAGCAGCGGAGAGCGCTGGCGTGCCCGAGCCAGCAGCAGTGAGCGTGCCCGAGCCAGCAGCAGTGAGCGTGCCCGAGCCAGCAGCAGTGAGCGTGCCCGAGCCAGCAGCAGTGAGCGTGCCCGAGCCAGCAGCGGTGAGCGCTAGCGTGCCCGAGCCGGGAAAGAAAGCTGTATGCAAGTCGGCAGTCGTGAGAGCGGAGGAGAGAGCCGCGGCCGACTCTGCAGCAAAGACTCTTGTACAGTCTGTTTCATCTCATAAGGAGATGCCAATTGTCCTAGCTGCTAAAGCATTTTCTGATTATTTGTCCCGTCTTGTCCAAATTTTAGAAATCCCCGTCAGTCCTGTCTTGTCCCCTGACCCTGTCCCCAGAAGTCCCAAATGTCCAGCCGTTGTCTCCCCGTGTCCCGTTGATGTGGCCCCGTGTCCCGTTGATGTGGCCCCGTGTCCCGTTGATGTGGCCCCGTGTCCCGTTAATGTCCCCCCGTGTCCAGTAGATGTTGTCCCCCCGTGTCCAGTAGATGTTGTCCCCCCGTGTCCCGTAGATGTTGTCTCCCCGTGTCCAGCCGTTGTCTCCCCGTGTCCTGTTGATGTGGCCCCGTGTCCTGTGGTCCCCCCGTGTCCAGTAGATGTCGTCTCCCCGCGTCCCGTAAGTGTTGTCCCGCGTCCCTTGTCTGGTCCTGTCATGTCCCCTGTCAGTTGTCCCGAGACCCCTCCCCGTCCCTCACCACCCAGACCTGCCCGTACCCCCCGTCGTCAGCCTTCGTCCTGTCCTCCTAGGATTCCTACCCCTCCCACCCGCCCTGGTCTGTCCCCCATGAACTTTGTGGTCCCGCCCCCTCCCCTTCCCTGTTTGTTTTTTTTGTTATGTCACCCTAACCCTGCCATTGTGTTTTCATGTTTGCCTTTGTTATTATTAGTCATGTCTTGTTGGTTTGTGTCTATGTCTCAGTCTGTCATGTCAGTCATGTCCCGTGTCTGATGTTCCCTTGAGGAGCGTCTGGAAGCCGCTCCTTAAGGGAGGGGTTCTGTCATGATTCTGCCCTCGTGTCCTTGATTTTTCCTAGTCTTGAGGCAGGATCATGGCAGACCCATGTTTTGTGTACAAGCGCATGGCCTTGTCTTTGGGCCATGTGCTTGTGTTGTCTTGTTCCCTTGCCCCGCCCCCCTTGTCATCCTAGTCGTGTCGTGATTGTCCTATCTGTAACACCTGCCGTGTCTTGATTAGTCCCCCTATTTAGATCTCCTAGTGTGCTCTGTCTTGCGTCGGTTCATTGTGTTTCTCAGATGTGTTCTACTTATGTGATCGTGTGTGAGATTGTGCTGTACCCTCTGAAGTCCTTGTGTTACCGTGAGTGTTTGTAGTTAGTGTCAAGAGTTTGTTGTCTTATCAATCCTGCCCTGTTAAGTTGTTTAGTTCCTGCCCTAGCTGTTGTTTTCCCCTTTTTGTATTTAATAAACCCTTTGTGTTGAGAATCCCTGTCTGCACCTGAGTTCCTCCCTTACCAATACCTGACAATATCTCCCAGTTGATTATGTTGCTTATCATTTGATTTATTTACATTTTCTGTCTTCGTGGCTTCTGGGAATCAGACAAGATGACTGTTTAAAAGGCTTTTACTTACATTTTGATAGACCTTGAAATTCGGTCATGAGTGGAAAAAGCCATATTGAAATTCTTTTTGGCAGTGTTTGAATAAAGTACAGCTTTTGATTTGGCATATTTTCTGATTCTGAGGCTAGCAGTCAGAAAGGTCTTCTTTGTTCATGAGCAGTCAGATGCTTTTATCCTAACCGCACTTATCACAGATACGTTTATTAGATACTTTTTCTAAAAATGAACATTTTGACCATAATTTAACCATCCTTATGCCATTCCAATCCTGAATGACTTTCTGAAGAGAATATTTTGAAAAAATGTATCAATTGTTTTTTGTCTTTATGAAATTCAGTTTTATCCAGTGAAAGTAAAATACAGTCCAGTGTTTTGGACCCCATTAACTTTCATTGAATACTATGGACATAAACTTTTCTTCAAAATATAGCAAAAGTCATACAGTAATCATGCATTGCAAAAGTCATAGAGTAAATGATGGCAGTATTTTAGATTTTGGGTGAACTATACTTGTAAGTGTATTTAATCAAAAGCACAGGTGATGGAGCTCAAACCTTCAGCCTTTTGGATATTAGACCAGGTCTGTACAAATGTACATGTAAAATTGAAATGATAATGAAGTGCAAAACGTTTGGTAACTGAAGCAAAACAGCAAATAAACCTGATTCTGGTTCCAGAAAGCATATGAACTCAATCTTCTATGTATCACCCTGAAGTCAGGATGCCGATCTCTGGCAGTGAACTTTCATGTTGGCTGATGGTCGTGCTGCACTACATTACAGCTGACGTGTCGTGCCTCTCTTCCCTCTTGAGCTTTTGATGAAACATGCTCTTCATTTCTCTCCTCGCTTTTGCTCGAGTGTGAAAGTTGTGAGCTTGTCTCTAGTCTGATAAAAATAACATCCACTGAAGCCTGAAGAAGCTCGACCATCTGTTGCTGTGATCTCAGTTTTTCTTTCTTACACTCCTTCCCCTCTTTTTCTCTCTCTTTCCTCTCTCCTCATCCTTCTTTCTGACTGACAGTAATTCACAATAGCAATAGAACACATTTTGACAAGCTAAACTGTGCTGATTAATTAGAGCTAATTAGTTTTTATGATTAATTGTTTGTTACACAATGAATAGTTCTGGTCTTAGATGCTGATTGGTTAATCCACTGTTCCAGTCATGCTAGAATTAAGCAATATCACACAGGCAAGAGCGCAGTAATGAATGTCATCACACCATGAGGTTGTAGTGTGATATTGCTTATTTAAACAATAAGAACATAACATCTAGTAACTTACATTTCAGACAAAATTTGGGCCAGAAATGCCACATAAATCTCAATATATGAGGACTGTCCACATAAAATCCATCTCCAGAGCTGCTCTGAGAGTTCACGTCATAAGCATTACGAACCATTTAATTTGAGAAAATCATAACTTGAAATTGTTAAATAAATAGATTACTATTGTATAGTACTTCTCAAATTAATACTAGTAACATAATTCTTAAAATATTTTTAATATCAGTTTTTCTTCCATATTGTAATTTTAACAGTAATTCTGTTGTGCAGCACGTTGTTTGCCAAAAAAGGTACAATGCAATTTTAAAAGATTAATTACATTATTAATATTTTTGCCTTTATTTGATTATCACAGATCATGTGTAGTATTATACAGTAGGACACAGAAAAAACTAATAAATAAACAAAAACATTCTACAAAAAAATGAAAAATAAGAATATATTAATAATATTACATTTTAAAAGTTACATTTATGTTTAACTAAGTTAAAAAGTTGTGTATTCAATTTAATAGACATGCTTTTTAATATTTGTTTGTATTATTATTATTTTATTTCATAGAGTCCTAGGTTAGGGACTATAATAGTAACATAACTGTACTAATATATGTATAATATAAATCTGAAATAAATAATTTTAAAATATATTTTTTTATATGCTACAGTATGTGTATCTAAATGGTGTGTTATATACTGCACCAGCACATCCATATTTTATGCAAATATGATCAAACTTCACAAAGAATGAAACATTAAAGTGCTGTGCTTGTCACCCAACTCCCCTTAGCCATTAGAATGTACAGTAGACAATATTACTGCTTCCCAGCAGTTGGACATATAGCTCTAAATACTGAAACACAGAAAGCACTGGCATGTAGTCAATCGTACTTAAAAAGAGAGCTCTCTAATGAAGCCCTCTCAAAAAATAACTAGGGTTATTCTAAAAATACATCAGGCCTGATGTTTATTTCTCAGAGAGGTGTTCTTTTTTTTTTTTTTTTTTTTTTCATTGTAGATTTATCAGACTCTATTGTCCAGAGCCATTTACAGGCAGCACTGTAGTTATCAGCTGTGAGTATGGTAGAGTTACAGAGCTTAGCTGTACTAAGTGTGCCCAGTATGATAGCTTCACCTCTTCCAAGTGTGCACACATGCTGTCGTGTAGGGCGCTGGGAGGAATGCATCTGTCAGCATTAACAGGATCACAGACAGCCTGGAGGAGGATGCAGGAGGAAACAGAGTGTTTATTTCCTCCATGTTGCCATGCACACAAGCTCCATGACGACGGGAGTGGGCGCCTTGCTAGCTGCTGGCCGCAAGACTCTCAGACTGCAGCATCTTCTCTTCTGACATCTACCCTGATCTCTCGCTTTCTGCTCTTCTCTTTCTCTCTCATCTCTTCTGTGCCAGCAGTTCTCTTTCTTGTCATCTCCTGGACAGTGCTTGAGTATTTGGGAGTGTCTATGTGTGTTTATATATATAATAGTATTTTAATTTATATTACACAAATACAAGAGTATATATATATATATATATATATATATATATATATATATATATATATATATATATATATATATATATATATATTTAATCCTGAGAAAATTGCCTTTGAATTTGTCCAATTACTAATCATATATTAGTTTTGATATATTTACGGTAGGAAAAGTACAAAATAACTTCATGCAACATGATTTTTACTTCAGATCTTTACTTCTTTTACTTTTTTTTTGCTATTGCTACAAATATACCCCTGCGACTTAAGAATGGTGTGTGCTCCAGGTTAACACATTTGATGAAGTTTGTGTATATGTGTATAGCTCAGTCTGTTTTGAGATCTAATGCATCTAAAGGCTTGCATTTGAATCCGTTCATCACTCAAGATTTTGAGCCTCTTCAGAGTAAGAATATGCCACTTGAGTCCTAAAGATTGTAGATGTCCTTGAGACAATTTTTTAAATATCTTCTCTTTTTTTTTTTACAGAAGAAAATAAGTCATACAGGTTTGGAATGACAGGAGGGTGAGTGAATATGACAGAATTTTAAAAGGAAGAATTTTAGGAGACTGCAAAACAGGTATTCTCAAAATGACGTAAATATAAATAACCAGTTGCTTAATCAAGGTTTTCATCCTCAACCGAAGTTGCCAAAGTGATTTAGTTGTGACTGTGCGACACAAGCCCAAAGCCAAATATTATCAGCATCTGATGAATGACGCAGGACTGCAGGTCAGGACCGTGGCAGGAGCTCCGTTTTTGGGAGAGGATTGTGAAGCTCTGCGGGCTGCTGATATGGGAAAACCCCATTGTAAACATACACACTTCTAACCCAATCAGCTACACCTTGAAATCTGTCTGAATGCCACCTGTGTTGCTAAGAGCAAGTTTCTGATTGGATGTGGGTGTGCTGAGACAAACTCTGATAATAACATTAACACAATGAAGCATCTGCTGTGTGACATTTAACATCCCCTCTCATCGAATTAGACCCCGCGATTCTGAGCGCATCCACTATATCAACTTTACGTCAATCAAGCAATTACAAAAGATTCAAAATGCTTCCCTAAATGATGATGTAACGTCTGACAGATGTGTTTTCTCACTCAGAATAATTGATGTAGAATTGAAATCAAGTCTCAAACAAATATTCATCACCGTTCCTCACTACTGCTCGGAGACATGTTTTAAACGCACACCCGGGACCCACCAGTGACAATCAAACTAAGCCAAAGTGTCAAACTCCATTAGGCACTACGCCGCTGGCAAATGAAAACTCTTGCGTTATGAATTTAAATAGCAAAATTAATAAATAATACCCAATTGATCTAAGTTTGTAATTAACCATGCCACTTCTCTGAAACATTAACTATAATAGCTCCAATAACTCTACTACTGAAGGTTAACAAATTGAGATGGTTG
This sequence comes from Carassius auratus, assembly GCF_003368295.1. NCBI lineage: Eukaryota > Metazoa > Chordata > Actinopteri > Cypriniformes > Cyprinidae > Carassius > Carassius auratus. Next base: position 13,302,088 of record NC_039276.1, on the reverse strand, counting down.
CTATTCATTATCAGTTAACTTTTTAGGGTAAAAAAAGTAGATAAAATACATGCAAAGTATGGCTGTAAACATAAGTTTAATGCAAAGTTTAGATATTCTTGAAATGGTCAGAATGTTGCTCTTAAAAGAAATGCAGCATATCAAATCATGGACTAAAATGATCACGTAGCGATTATGAAAATGATTGTGATTACTTATTATAATGAATATGCACTGATCTTTGTCACCATCATAATCATCATCTTTATTTAATTAATGGCTGAAGAAGTTCTCCATATATTTATTTGTCTATACTGAAAAGTTAAGCATCAGGCCTTTTCAAGGGAAAATAGCCCACTGTGTGAGTAATAACTTAAGGAATGTGTTTCAAATGAACACATTTTAATAATCAAAAATATGCTTAATTTGTTTTATTAATTTCAGCACTTCTTCTTGATTGAGTTTTTTTTTTAGATAAATGAGATAAAAACATGTAAAGAACAAAATCTAGATATTATGACTGACAACTCATGTAAAACATGCAGATGGTTCATAAAGTTTAGTAAAAAAACTTTTTTATAAAAACCTAGCTGTAAAATTTTTATCCCACTCCATTTTTTTTCCCATGTCATGACAGAATTAGAGCAGAATGTTTTTACATGTTGTTAATTAAAGCGACACTGCACTCTGCGTAACGTGAGTGTGTTATGTGTGTGTGTCCTACTTAGCTGGCCTGTAGACCAAACAGATGTTCTCAAGTCATTTGCATAACATGTAAAAATATGTATGCTTCTTTTTTTTATCAGTTTAGTATTTAAAAAAAAAAAAAAAAACATCAGAAGATCTGAGCATATATCTTTTAACCAATGATACATATCTTAATTAGAACGTTTGGCACAGTATTCAGATGAAGTTTTTTTTTGTTTTTTTTGCATTAGGCCATGTAATATAATTTTTCATATTCGTAAATTCACACATCAAAGCAAGTGGTGAAGGTGAGGGGAGACTCAGGTTGTATGATACTCTGTCCTCCCTATCATTGATTTCACTTCTTTTTTCATTTGTCCTTGTAGAAGCCATTATTAATTTTATAGATGTTTTTATGGCCCACCGAAGACTCCTGTCCACACTGACAACCATCTCTCTCTCTCTCTCTCTCTCTCTCTCTGAATAGATTTAAGCCCCTCTAACTAATGAAATATTAAATGCGGTGTCTGTATAACTCAGTCCCTGAGAAATAAGCTTATGAGTGTTTATCCAACTTTTGAAAAAAACAAAAATGCTCCATTTCACTCTTTTTCGCTGTCAGCCAGCTCATATTAGTTCCTCGACACCAAGACGAAGCTTCTGCCTCATTTGAAGAGCATTAATGAGCATGCTGGAGATCTCTGTATCATGTGTTATTAATAGAGCTGCAGCAGGGATCGTTCCGTTCACACTCACTCACTCTGCCGCTCTCCGTCAGATGAACTCCGTGTCTTTGTTCTGAAAGATTCATAAATGCACAACGACAGAGTCCGCCTCGACAGAAAGTGATGACAAGCCACGGCGAGAAGTGATGACACGTTACATGTGCCCGCTAGTGACGGCCACGCAGCCATCAGCTGAGCATGCCATCCAGAGAGGCATTAATAATCATCCGTGTCCGTAAGAGAGGGATTCATGTGTCTTGTTCACACTTAGCCATTATAATGTGGCTTTTTCTTAAGATACCTGCCACTTTTTCAGTAAACAGTCATGCCATTACAAAGGATGTTACCTCTTTGGTTTCACAGTTGTAAAGTACTCATGCAATGCAGTTTCAAATTTTTATATTATGTTTCTTGCGGATATGAAGTTATTTTTGACCAAAAGATGTAAATTTTTTTGATTAAAGTGGGGGGGGGGGGTGAAATCCTCGTTTTCACTCAATATCCTGTTAATCTTGAGTACCTATAGAGTAGTACTGCATCCTTCATAACTCCAAAAAGTCTTTAGTTTTATTATATTTATAAGAGAAAGATAGTCTGTACCAATTTTTCACGGAAAAACACGACCGGCTGGAGGCGTGACGTGTGGGCGGAGCTAAAGAATCACGAGCCCCAGTAGGCTTTTGCGTTGAGAGCGTTTGGAAGCTGTGACACAGATCCAGAGGCTGAAATTTAACAAGAGCAGCATCAGCAAACGACGTCTCTATGTGGTATGTACTAAAACTGTATATATTTGCTTAGCGGTTTTGGAAAATGACTAAGTTCCACTTTATGTCGTCTTTTTTTTTTTTTTAAGCTGTACATGTGGAAAGTGCAGTTTGATGACAACACCGCATGTTGTTTACTTGATGTGCTTACGCGCTGATAGCTAAGTTAACAACACAGAGATATTTGAAGCAGTTTTACTCACCGCATGTGGTTCCAACACACGATCGTGACCCTTTTTTGTTGGGACTGCATTATCCTTAAGAAATAAACGATGTGCAAATCCGTCATCAAACTGGGCCTTGTTTGTAAAACAAGCATCTTCGAAATGCAATGAACAAACAAAAACACTTGCACAACTCCGTTGATGCTCTGTAAAAATAAACTCCATCCACTGGTCCCTTAATGCTGTTTCGCTGTTGGTAATCTGTGCAAGGTTGTCTTGCCCTGGCAACCAAAAACACACTTCTTTTGTGACTTTTCGCGACGCTCTCGCTCTGATCAGGCTGTGCTCAGCCTCTCAGTGCACTGCTATACGGGAGCGCGCGCTCTTCCGGCAGAAGTGCCCTTATAAGGAAATTCCGCTCCATCTAACGTCACACAGAGCCATACTCGAAAAAAACTTTCCGAAACTTGTGACAAACCGGAAGAGGTTTTTTTGGAACAAAAATACTCCTTCAAACGTACAACTTAATTTTTGAAACTTTGTCCATGTTTAGCATGGGAATCCAACTTTTTAACAGTGTAAAAAAATTGCATTTCACCCCCCCTTTAACCATCCTCATGTTCACTCTTTATGAAAACCACTCAACCTCACAGCATTGGCTCTTGTTGCAGAAACTGAAGCAAACACCCTCTGCTGTGATTGGCTAACTTCATCATTCCATATCCATGGACATTTGAAGAGTGCAAAATAGTTTTTTTCTTTTCCATGCTAGATACAATTTAGTCTTGTAAACCTATCTAATAGGTTTTATTAGCCAACATTTAGTCTCTTAAACCTATCTAATAGGTTTCACAGCAGGAAACATCGGATTTGTTCTTTTTCATGCCTTAAAAAGCTGTAAAAAGCAGTTAGCACTTGAGCTTTTTACATTAAATTAATTTGAAATATTCAAATGTGTTAATGCAGGATTTCACAGGTCTCACTGTTCTTTTTGTCTTTAGCTCTGAGTTTATTTCTCACTCTCTTAATTTTGAATCCTCTGTTACACCGTCTTGATTAAACTCGCTGCACTAGAATGTTCTGCTTTTCCTATAACAGCATCTATTGCATAATGTAGATTTGCACATAAAATTATTTCAACTTGTTCCACAACTTTGCTCTGCATAAACAGACCCATTTTTCCACATACTGTATCATACAAAATTTACCAGGTTTATGTTGATAGACCCTTTAATTTTTGCATTATGTGGTCTCGACATCAAAGCAGAAAGACTGATCTAGATTCATGTTAACATGTATAACGTTAAGCCTTACTGTAACTACGAGTTTTCCTTTAGAAAAAGAACAGAGATGATTCTAAATTATGTTCTATGCTAATCAACATTACACCACAAATACTGAAGATAAAGCTTCATTTATACAACACTCATCCCTTTAATTACACTGGGATTTCTGTGGCGCTTAATTAATGGTAAATACTTTTGTTTTAGATGCATGCACATGCATTACCCACAATCTACAATTCATAATTTTGTCATAGTGTAATAATGGATATCAGCACAAGGAAAGGCTGATTTTTGGTCAGAGTCTTGGGCAAATCCTCAACTTGTCTGATCTGAACGGTGTCTGGTTGTCATGGGAACCAAAGGAGCTGTGATCACAGTTTCTCACTGAGAAGTCCATACAGAGAGAGAGAGAGAGAGAGAGATTGATTTTCTGACGAATATCCTGTTCACAAGGAGGGCATGTTTAACCTTTAATATTGTACTTGCCTGAAATTCCTCAGAATCCACAGACAAATAATTATTGATATACAATTCTCTCATATCTTGGCCCAAATAACATATTCTAACATAAATAATGCTGCCCATGTATAAAAATCTGAAGGAACGAAAAGTATATAAAAACTGGCAAACTTCTTGTTTGTTTTAAAAACTCTCCGAGATCTTATAAAAAAATTCCTTTTCAGGAAGAGTTAGTTCACCAAAAATGGAAGTTTGTCTTGTCATTCCAAACATGTATTTCTTTCTCCTTAGAACAAAAATGGAGAAGAACGTGGCTGGTGTGAATATTTGGAATGAGATTCCAGTTACATGAGGGTGAATAAATAATGACGTGATGTGGTGGGTGAGTTGATGGTGACAGACGTTATGTATCTGTGCGAGAAATCAGAGCAGCGAGTCACTAAAATGCAACAAAAGCTTGTTTGGGTAAATATTTTTGGAGTAATTTGATTTGGAGGGTTAATAATCATGAGCTCAGCAGCCGTGCCTTTGCCCCCATCCCACATGCCACACGGGATTCATGGGAAAAGAATGTCGAGGGCTTTCTTTTCCCAACGCTGATTATATCAAGGCACAGGAAATGGCATTCTGAGTAAAAGCCAATGCCAGGGGGATTGAGTGGGACAGTGTTGTTTGGGTGTGTGTTACTTTGAGTCTGTGGCACCAGACAGGGTTGTTGTTTTGGGACAGATACACCCGAACAAGGGGTGATTTGACGAGTTGACGTCTCCAGAGAGATTATGGAATAAAGCAGCGACACAGAATGCCCTGAACCCGTCTTTGAGAGTGTGTGTGCGTTTGGCTGGCCTTGAGTCATTTTCCACACAAGACCTGAACATCTTACCTTCACATTTATGTTCCTGGAAGGCACGTTCTCGCAAAATTGTTGCTTAAATGGATTTAAGGACCATATGTGTGCGAAGAGCTGGGGACTTTCAACATAACTTTCCGTTAAGCTGCTTTAATTTTCACCTCATCATGCAGCCGCTAAATATACAGAAAGCACAGATGGCAGGAGCAGAGCACAGCTGTATTCCTTTGTTTCTGATCTCTGAAATCTAACTTTATTTGCTGCTCAATTTGTGGCGCTAGATTCATATTCTGCTTTCAATTTCCCATACACACCTGCCCCCGCTCCTCACCCAGTACACTTTGATTTCTATACATATTATTTAAACGTACACAAACAGTTGCAGTTGTATATCTATTGTTAAAATACAACAAAGGGCATTTATAAGCTAATTATACAGTTTTCCGTCCATGCAGGTCTAATACCTAGAGAATACTCTCTGTTAGCCGTTAGCATTGTCTGGTTCAGGACCCTCCTAAATTATATGCTTTGAAATCTGCCAACTTTGATCTTAGGACCACACTTGTGAGCCCATTGCTTGAGGCTGGTTGCATCATCTGTGCTTAATCTAAGTCTAGATGTGGTGTAAATGGGCACAATGTTACTATATATCTATGCACAGTCCCTTTCACACCCTATTTGCAATGGCCACCAATAAAGGAATATGATTTTTATTTTTTTTTTAAATCCAGATAATGCTAACCTGCCAAACCATGGGTAAAATCAGCGGTATTGATCTGTGTCAAAGGTCACATGTTAAACCCAATGCATAATCAGCTCTGGAGCATCTTATGATGATGCACACCACTGTAATCCTACCCTGACATTTTCCGCTGCTTATAGAGTCTGATTTATATCTTACAGCCTTGGTATTCTGACCAAAACTCGAATCGATACGAACCCTGAAGAGGCCACAGACAGAAAGAAAGAGATAGATCAGATAGAAGAAAACATATTCATAGATGCTCAAGATGTGCAGACAAATCTTCAGATGCAGATTAAAAAACAATCATCAGAAACATATCAAAATCAAGGGCAAAGCGAGATGAAGACTTTGAATCTTAAGCAGACAGATGGATACTATACACAGAAATGGAAGTATATGAGCTTGATTGTGACATAGCAGGCCTCGTCCTATCCTTTTGTAAAAATACAGTAGTGCATTTGAATGGTGCTGCTGTGAAGGTTTTTTTTTTTTTAATAAGTAACCTCAGAATAAATTTGCTCCTTTGACATTACAATACCATGACACTGATTACCATAATCATTTACAATGATATTTATATGGTACTCCAACAGTCATTTTCATCAAAAAAAAAAAAAAAAAATGGTTTTGATGCAAGATTTGTTCGTGATTTTTCATACTTCACATTTAAATAATACATCATTACATTTTAAATGACAAACTTATAAAAGGAATATTCTTCATGACCGCATCCCTAATCCTACCCAACACCTTAACTTAACAACTATCTTACTAACTATTAATAAGCAGAAAAACAGGAGTTTACTGAGGCAAACGTCATAGTTAATGGTTTTGTTTATAGCGAGAACTGGACCTTAAAATAAAGTGGGACCAAAGAATGAGAAGTAGTTTATATGAAAATCGGTGAACAAATTGTTTGCTTTCAAAACTCTAAAATCTTCTACAAAATTATTTTGCTGGAAGTGTTAGTTCACCAAAAACTACAGTTTGATTTGTAATTTCAGATGTGTATTTCTTTAATCCTTGGAACCAAAAGTTAGACTTTTGGGCCCTCCAGCATGTTCAAAATTCCATGGTATTAACAAGGGTAAATTTCCAAGAAACTGTTATATATCTGTGGTATCATTTCCTTTTGTTTGTGACGCATACAAATAAATAAACTGTGGAATTGTTTTACATCTCTTGGGACAGGTAAAGTAAAACTGTAAAAGTAACCTCTGTCCCAGCTAATCACTTCCTGTGGCATTAGTAAACATGAACTTCAGGCCTCCACAACCCAGGATAGTTCTTTGTTTTTTAACATAACACAGTTACACACAAAACCATTTGTGTTGGACGGCCGAGGTGTGCTTCTGCCCTGAGCGATGCTCTGTATGCTAACGAGTTACACAAATATACTCATGTTTCAACACATCTGTACATACAGCACACACAGATAAATATGTCCAACATAAAGACATAGACATGGACTGAAAATAAACGAAAGAGGATGAGGAGAAGTGAGTATATATATAGAGAAAGACAGATGAGCTGATGGGGCCGATCTCCTAGCGCTGTGTGAGCTGTTTATTATTGCAGGCTTCTAAAACAATCCCGTCCTGCCAGGAATGCACCCCGCCGGAATTTAGGCAGCGTCTGGATCGCTGGACAGCATTCATATATACAAACATGCACAAAAAAAAAAAAAAAAAAAAAAAAGGCACGACTGGATATGAGAAAAGGCAATTTCTTGTCTGTATATGCTGGACTGTGCTATAAACACCAAAGGATTGTGCACAAACATGACTGTCTCCTCAATATGAATAGAATTTTTCATTGTCCAGCATGTCAAAACTCCTTCAACCAGGTCCACATCTCGACAACAAATAATTTTGCTTCAGTTTTGCACTAGTATTTTCAGTCCTGTCACATTCCTTTGGGTCTGTATTAGTGTGCCTATAGAAGTTTTGGCTGTATAAATCATCTAAGACTTTAACCAAAATGGGACCTTAAATTGCAGCGTTGCACTTGCCAAACATTTGCTGTACAGATCTAAGGCTGTAAAACTCTAGCGGGCTAATGTGGTTTGAACATTCATTTTGATTGCATTCAATATCAGGTACAGAATTCAAGCTTACGGGAAAAGTTTGTCTCTAGTTTAAAGTTCTACATGTAAATATTTGTTAGTTGATGTATATGTATAATGCAGATAAATTGATGCACTTGATGTGTGTGTGCATTGGTGGTAATTTTGTTTGTATTTGAACATCAATGTTCATCAGTTATAGTATATCTAGAGAAGGGAAACTTTTATGTGTATTTTGTTTTGTGATTTAATCATAATAGACTCCGCAATGTCTTTAAGAGAATGATTGAAACACTCAATGTTGGGGGTACAGATTACTTGTACAGTTACTTGTACAGATTACTTTTTTCAAGTAACTAGTAAAGTAACCCATTACTTTTTAATTTAGAAGAAAATATCTGAATAACTTTTTTTCAAACAAGTAACGGCAATCGAGTTATTGATTGAAAGATCTCCTGTCCCATTGAGAAAAAAAAAAAAAAAAAAAAAAAGATTTAATTTTACTAAAAATTAATGAAACCAGTTAAAAGCAACTCAGAATATGACTCAAAGCTGTAATAATTAAATATGTAAAATAATACAAATATCCTTTATGTATTTAATCCCATTTTATTAACAATTTTGCTGCTGACCTTCGATGACCCAATTCGACCATACTAATAAGCAAAAATTACACAAGATAAACTAACATTTCTTCTACTTTACTTTATTACTGAAGAGTTTGGAACTTTTTTCATCTGTGTTCTACTGTACAGACGTGAATTTACATTTCCTTCAGCCTGAGGCTTTTGGTGTGAAAGCGCTTTTACATTTGACAGAAATATATATTTTTTATATTAAAACCAAACAAGCAAGCCCTACCCAGGTTTAAAAAGTAATACAAAAGTATCATAATGCATTAATGTCATTAAAAAGTAACTTAATTCGTTTTTTTTTTTTTTTTTTTTTTTTTTAGGAAATAACGCAATATTGTAATGCATTACTTTTAAAAGTGACTTTCCCCAACACTGGTGAAGACTGTGGACAAGCCAAAAGAGAATGTGTCATTACTAATAACATCGCAACAAACATTCAACATGATTTAAAAACTACCAATTCCAGCACCAGATTGCATGTTTATTTAACAGAAATTAATGTCAGTTGGATATGTTTCAATGCATTAGGTACGTCCATGCCGCAAGATGTTTGAAAAAGGTGTCAATATATTGACAAGATCGACCCTGGAAAAATGTGGGCATGTCCCCAATACAGTAATAACACATTTTTTGCATTGATTTTTTAACTGATTTTTATTTGTTGCAGTTGCCTTTGACTTTGTGAAAGAGTACTTTTAAAGTATTGTACTGTAAATTCTATAGTTTGCATTTTACTTTTATTTAATCACTTATTCTATTTTTTGGGGGGCTGTGGAAGAGCTTAGTGCAGTGAAATGTGTTATTGGCAGTCAGTATTAATGGATGTGGATTAAAGGGCTCTAATTCTCATAACCCTGCTCCTAATGGATTGGAGCACTGGGTTCGGCCATTAAACTCTCTGATGAGACTTTTACTGCTGCTCTCAAACTCTCATCCCCTGAGTTTCCCTCACTGCAAGGTTATACCTGAATTATCCCTGCCAACACTCAGTGGTGAGAACATTCTGCAAAATACACACTTGATGTCCCAAGCACTCAATATTAACTTAAAGCGGCACTAAGTCATTTTTTGGCTGATACAAGTAACAGTGTTCTTGAACTTACCTGAACCTGTCATGGATACAAATGTCATATTAGCAGGTGTATTTGACATATCTTAAATCCAGATGTCATGGGTTGCTTATACAATGTTGTGTTCAAAGCCATGTGCTGTAATATTAAATCTCTTTTACCTCTAAATCTTACCAACAAACAAGAAACCTGGCTGTCCTCTTTTCAAGAAACTTATACATACTGTAATAATGTATTATTTTATAATTTTTCTGGATAAATCCTGATTTGTATGGGTAAAGGTCTTATGTGCTTTTTCATCTCTATCTTTCGTAGTAAGCTTTTTGCTCTCATGTAGCTCCAAATGAATTTTATTTTGTTGATGAGCATATGCTAGTAAGAGAACAGAATATGAGTTTTATGTTTCTTCTTTTTCTTTGTCTCATCTGTTCTCTGGTTTTTAAAATGTCTTTTTTTCTTTTTTTTTTTAGGAAGATAACATATTCATGTTTATGTGGTATATTTTAAAGAACAATGATTGCATATATTTGAACCCTTGACTTTTATTCTGTAAACTGATTTATAATGGCCCTAAAAGTTGTCACAATTGTTAACTGAATGTAAATACACGGCATAACAGAATTTCAAACTAAGTGAAATTTATTTTAAATGAGGATAGCACAAACACATTTTTTTTATTTCTTTTTAATGGTTTTTGATTGGAAGAATTATTAGTCACAGTCAAAAACAGCAAAAACAACATTCCTGGAAGTTCCTACATAGCACATGAGTTATGATGATATTTTATTTTCAGAGTTTTATTATTAAAATATTGCTGTTTTTACTGCAAATTGAACCAGATATTTTAACAGTGTGCTATTAATGTATTCTTATTTAAATAAATAGTAGTTGGTAAGTTAGTTAATCATGTATGTATGTATGTATTTAGAGACATGATCATTTGGGGGAATATGTGTTTTTTTGGTTGTTTGTTTTTAGGGTGAAATTTACCTGGACATGTTTTAGGGATATAGAAGCTTTTAAGGGGAACTGATGCCTGTTTCCTTTGTATTTTTATTTTGAAGAGGTTGTTTTTTTGGCTGGGCACGAGGACCAGGTCAAAGGTACATGCAGCAGTCATGCAAAAACTGAATATGAGAAAAAACAACACATAACATCAAACCAATTCAAAGAGGTCCAGCAGCTCAACACCAGCTCTGAGCATTTTTATCCCATGAGCTCAACCTGGGCCTGCTATCAGACAGAAAGCAAGATGGTGAAAAAAAAAGAAAAACAAAAAAAGCTTTCCTTATGTTTTAGCTAGAGTGATGATTTTGACAAACAGACATTGGAACAGGCGTCTAGCCCTGGGTCAAATATGTTCATTGTGTGTAAAGTCTAGTGTTGCCTCTGAAGTCTTCAGTGGGTAATTCCTCCACTCAGAAGTGTCAAAGTATACTCCTTTCTGTCTTCTTTCTCTACTTTGTCTGTTTTCAGTTCAGTTTAGGCCACAGATACGCTGGAATTCCAGCATTCATTACTCCAGTCTTTAGTGTCACATGATCCTTCAGTGATCCTTCTAATATTCTCATCTTGTGCTCTAGAAAGATTTCTAAAACATTATTATTTTCTACTCTGTTTTCAGTTCATTTTGGGTGATTGAACAGCTCTGTTGTATGGTTACCATTCAGTATTATGTTATATCACACTCTACTATTATATTGCAGTACTTTTTCGTCAGTTTGAATACAGTGCATTTGCAGTGAACAAATAATTGGATACTTGTTTTTCAGAGCAAATTACAGTCAGTGAGAGCCTTGGTACAATAAACAAATCAATCTGAAACTCCTCTCTTTGACCTTTCCAGATCAGTTCTGAAAAATATGTACCGTTATTTACATTTTCATCCACGCAGTGATCTGTGAGTCAACATCATCTCTGGCTACTTTTTAAATCAGACTCTCCATCTCCATTTTTGACGGGCTTTTGTGTGTACACTCCACACAGCTGAATGTTTTCTTTTTTTCTGTATTTCAAATCTCTTTTTACCCTTTTCTATCTCTCTCCTTTTTTTTTTTTTTTTTGTCTTTTCACCAGGGTTTTGGGCATTCAAATGTGAGCCATTCCAGCTCTCGTCTAATTTAAATTTTGATGGACGGTTTCATTTCTGCACATCAATCATGTGAGCTGCTGCCTCTGTCTGACTAAACACGTCAACTGTAAATGAACAGCCTGATATCATCCGCTCTCACCCTCTCTTTCTTCTGTCCATTCTTTCCATCTGTCAAAGACTTTGGCTGCATGGCTTCAGTCTGGACCTGAGGAGGGAATTGATCAGGACTGGGGGAACTGTCAGGATGTTACCCCAGGGAAGAGCTCCGACGGTGAGTTAGCACTTTCCCCAGGGCTGGCCGTCTGGAGGCTGTTACATATCAAGGGCAACAAAGGAAAAACAAAAACCTCAAAGAAGAGAGAAAGAAGCAGAAGGGAAAAACAATATAGCTACATCATTAGTTAAAAGGAAAGTTCCTAGTGTTAAGAAATCAGTTAAGAAATCATTCATATATTAAATAATCAGTAATGAAATCTGATTGTACATATTAGTAAATAAGCTGAATTTCCAGCAACCATTACTCCAGTCTTTGGTGTGACATGAAGTCATTCTAATTTGCAGATTTTTGCTCAAGAAATGTTTACATTTATCTTGAATTTGTGTTGAAAACAATTGAACTGCTCAAGTTTTTTTTTTTTTTTTTTTTTTTTTTTTTTTTTTTACCATTTAACATTTTTGTCATGATGCTTTGATTAATAAAAAAGTTCAAAAGAACAAAATTTATTTGAACAAAAAATCTGTTGTAACATTATAAAGGTCTCTATTTTAATTTTTTTTTTTTTATCATTGCATCCTTTCTGAGTAATTACATTTTTAGTCATGTTTAACTGATTAAGACGCATTATGTCTCTCTCTCTCTCTCTCTCTCTCTATATATATATATATATATATATATATATATATATATATATATATATATAACTTATATAACTATTGTCCTAATAAGTTAATGTAATGTAATAATAATAATAAATTAATTAAATGTTTAATGTTAATAAAAATGTTTTATCCATTTTTTGATAATCCAACCAGCAAAAATATGCTGTTCCCTCAACATAGCATCTCAAGGCCACGAAATAAGGATATTTTTACCTCGATAAAATGATCTCATGGACACAACATAATATAATGTAACCACGAGTTAATATGATGTTACCACAAATTAATATCTCGTGGCCACAACATATTATAACGTCCCATGACAAAACTAAGCGATCCGAACATGTCACCTCCTGAACACCATAGCTTATCACTTAAATAGCGTGAAATCTTCTTTTGTTGCTTTCCTTCAGTTCATTTCAGCACAGATGTCAAATGTCATGAGCACAGCTAGCGGCAGGGTTTCCAATGATGTGAACTTTAAATAAAATAACTGAGGCATTCTTTGAGGTTTTCCTTGAAAGTTCAATTTTTTTGGTCTTGTGGGTTTCCACAATAAAAAAAAAAAAGACATGTGCATCTTGGCCTTCACAATAAGAATTTTGTTCTTCTGTGTTTACTGTGTCTGTGTCTGTAACCTTGCCAAGATCCAGAAATGAGAATTCATGATTTGATAAATGGCTAATTTCGTGCCAGTTTTGTGAAAAGTGAGATTTTGCAAACTAAAGTGGTCTTCAGAGCTATACATTATACCATTCTTCAGACAGTTTGCCGTGGACTGAATCACTTTAAGTGTTGCTAGTGCAGGTGTACGCCCTGATGTAGAGAAGGATCCTGTCTTTATTGTTTCTGGAATTAGGCCCTTTGCTGCTCGCCGTTCATCCATTAGCATTGTTTGCGTTTGTCATAAATCTGTTTACAAGTCCAGTGGCCACTTTAGGGGAATTAGCTTGACTTTATCAGCCAGCAGGACAAGTAAGTGCAGCATCCTTTTATTTAGACCCAGACAGAGAAAGGAGAGGAAGCACAGAAAGGCTTTTAAGGAGGCCGGTCAGAATTTTAGTGGGTCTTGGATGCACAAAAGCCATCCAATGGCTTTGGCAGGAGCTTGGTCTGCGGCCATCTCTATTTACATGCTCTCGTCAAAGGGCACTCTGAAAAATGAGTTTCCATGATGGAGATTTTTATATGCATGGGCCAGCAATATTCTTCCTTCTTTTCCTCCCTTTCTTTCTGTTTTCCAGAAAAAAAAAACTCACTTGTTTATAAGTCGGCAGCGGCAAACAAACTCTTGGAATGAAGGTTAGGTGGAAACTTGAGGTCGCTCCTGACTGGCGGGTAATTTTTGGAGTGATGGAGGAGGCTGATGTTTGTGTTGTTTGTGGCTTTAATGAAGGTGCATCTATTTCCACTCCTGCTCTCATATCACTTTCCAACCCTTGTTCCTGGAGTCTGATAAAGATTGACTGATGACATGAGAGAAGTGTGGGAGCCCTGTGTGTGTGCTGAACGGGCATATTAACATGAAGGCAATCACAAGAGCACATCATATCCCGTGTAAGCATCTCTTTCTTTCTCTCAGTCTTCAGTTTTCTCCATGGTAACTCATTTGAGATCTCGCGTTAATGGTGTTCCAGATTAAGGCAGGTAAATTCATTATCACACACAAAGGACTTCTCCTACACCTCGATTATTACAAGTGAGTTCTTTTGACACTCTGGAAGCATAATTGTGAAATATCCAGGGAAATGTTGATAGACTCGTCCTCAAGATATTATCTGTGATGTCCACTCGCTGAGGCATCCACTAATTAATAGAGAAAGGCTTTTGTTGAAGCTGATGTTAAGAGTGTGAAGGCAGCAGACTTGCACTGTCTAGCACATTTTACTCCAATGTATTCTAGACACTTGAAGTGGGTCTTTAAAATTCCCAAAGTGCCTTCGATTACAAAGTTTGTCAATATACTGTACATGCCTGGTTATTCTTCCCAGTCATTTGATGTATTTATTTGCCATAATTACTATAAATGGTACATTCTTTTGAATTAAAATATTTGCTGTCTGCTTTTCATGCACCAATAGCATTTTATTATTATTATTATTATCTATTTTTTTTTTTTAGCATTGATGCATAAAATTAATTAAATGTGAGAGTAAAGCTAACAAAATATTTCAGTTTCAAATAAATTATGTTGTTTTGACAAACAAAAATTACAGATTACACTAAAATATTAAGCAGCACAGCTGTTCTCAAATGATAATAATAGGAAATATTAAGCCTAAATTTGCATAAAGTTTATAACTAATAATAATAATAATACTTAATATGCAAGTAACTATCTAATAATGGATTTTTTTTATGCACTCAAGCCCAGACAACCAACATCAGATTTTATTCTAATATAGAAATGCAACAGAAACAAATACAGATATTGGTTTCCTTCTTTTTTGCTGATTTACCATGTGCTTCAGTAGGTTTACAGAAGGACAGCGTAACATTGATTATTCACTAAATAATACATTCTTGCTCATGTGTTCTGCGTTGAGAATTTGTAGGTCTGAGTGGCTCATTCTCACAGGAGAAGATCTTCAACTGCAGATGCTTTCACAGCATGTGAGTGAGACCAACGGCAGCAGACGCATTTAAATGAGTGAGATGTTTGCCTCATCGAATCCTTTTCTACTTTTTCTTTTTCCTCAGTCACTTGGGCTTTCTCTAGGCAGACTCTGGATTTATACAAGTTGACAATAGGCGGCTTTGCAGGGTTGGTTTTTATTGATTTTCATTACTGACCTCTGTAGGGCCGCATGAGATCAACCCTAATGACATCAGCCTCTATCAACATTGCACTAAAGAGCGTGTGATGTGTGTGTGCATGTGCGTATGTGTGTTTCATTATTTATCTCAGGCAAACTATAATTCTTTTCTTTCTTTTTTTTTTCATGCTGCTAAGAAGACCAGTGGCCATGTACGCTTCAAAGTTTTGGGAATGGGATCTGCATATAAATGCAAGACTTACTCTTGAAATTGCTATAGGTAAAGACCATAGCAATGAATGGGACAAAAATGTGTCAAAATACAGACTAGACTACAATACATAGCAAAAAATATGTAATATTAAGGCACACTAGCCTACTCACCAATAGTTTAAGTTATTATAGTTAAAATAGTTGAAGGCGTTGGGTCTTTGAGTGAAATCTCCTGGGAAGTTTATCTTATGAAAACACTTGCATGATGGCATTTCGATTGATTGAACTTTGCATATAAATATTTGATATATATTGATACCAATATTTGGATTTAAGATTCACATGTACAACAGTGTTAATTTTGACACTAAATTTTAATTTAGTTTTAGTCTTAGTCTTTTGACTATAATTCTTTTTAGTTTTAGTCAAGTTTTAGTCATCTGATTTGTTTTAATTTTAGTCTTATTTTAGTCGACTAAAATTGCTTGGTATTTTAGTCGACTAAAATAAGACTAAAATCAATAACAGATTTACTAGACAATTTTTTACAGCTGGTATAGGAAACAAACTTAACCAAAATATATAAAACACAAATTCAACTTTATTTCAACACAACTGTGTCTTTATTTCGATTCAAAAGCTTTTATGCAGCAACAAACACTGTCATGATAATGTAAACAATAACTAGCTGCCAATTGACCATCAATAAAAGGTCCAGGACCTTAAAGCTTACAGCTGAGCTGAACAATAAGTGCATACATTTAAAGTAATTATTTAATAAGTTGGGTGGATAAAAAAAGTAACAAGATTTTATAAGGTATTCATTTGTCTAGCAATATTGTATGTTTTAAATACTACAATATTGCTAGATTAGTATGTATAATGATAGGATTTAAACATTCACGTTACACATGACTAATATAGAAATATTTGTGATATTGTCAACAAGTAGAACATTATAAAATATACTAAACATTAGTATTAATCAAATGTATGTATCATAATATTACGTATTAGTATTGTGCTCTCATCTAACTGGAAGAAGGGGCTATTTTACAGTACTTTTCAGTTCGTAATATTTAATGCTACAACATCTACGCACTGCAGTCTTCCAATTTTGCTTAGCTCAATAAACAAAAGAACATCGTTGTGAAATTACATTTGAGAAAATGTCCGGGTGGCTCGTCTGTAAATGTCTTTTCAAATTGGTTGTGTTGCCACGAATGAGCGCTCCGCATGCTTTACACTTTGTTTTGTTTTGTTCGTCGTCAAACGTGAAGTGAACTGTGGACATGTTGTCGCTTTTTTAGACATCACCTCTTCGAATGCCGACTTCCCGGGAGCTCATTTAAAAACTGAAAACCTTCGCTTCACGTCTCAATAAGTCAGGCTCGGATTGGTTCTCTTCTCTCATGCAGTCTCGCCTGTTCCGTTTTGCCGGTTCTTTTGCTCATTCCTCGCATCTCTCCCGTCTGCTGATTTGATTTTCGTCACAGTCTATTTTCGTCTCGTCCTTTATTCGTTGACGATAATGTCAATCAATTTAGTCATAGTTTTAGTCTCCATCAGTGCCTTCTATTTTAGTTTTCGTTTCGTTTTCGTCCGCAAAAATGTATTCGTGACGAAAATAATGACGAAAATATTTAGTCAACGAAATTAACACTGATGTACAACTTAGCAAAATGATCATGTAGGTTATGAACATCTTATATGATTTATCTATGCATCATGCTACACCCAAATGGCATATTGCAATGTTAATAAACAGAACTACTTCTCACTCAAAAAATATTTATATATTAAACGGTCTGTTGCGGGAGACTTGACATTAGTGGTTTTATTTGAATAATTAATAAGGTTATTCAAGGTTTTGGCACTGCTCGGTGGGTGTTACCATACAAAAATGTTACCATAATATTTTGTTACATGAGCCTCAGTTACAAACAGGACAACAGTTCAGGAACAGATGCATGATTAATCCTAACAGTAAAAATCTCACCTGTCTCCTCTGTGTGAACTATTCTCTATCACATGACCGCTGGAATGAGCAGATGAACGATGAAAAGAGAAGGAGAGCAGAAGGAATGTAAATCATACAATATAACTGTCCATCTGATTTCAGCTTGACTCAAATGCTGTATATGTTCACCCTCTCAGAGTAGAATGGCTTTAAAATAATATTTGAAGCTGGTGTGATCTGTATCACTTTACAACATGAGTTTCCACAAAGAATGGTACTGCTTTAAGAGAAACGATAAAAGTTTATAGACATGGATCTATTTTTCATGAGGAACGGATACGAACGATACCCATGGGATATAGTAAAAAGACCTGGTGTGGCTGATCCGAGAGCTGCTGTAATAAAATAAGACATCATATAGATATAATATAGCCAGTGTGGTTTGGTGTGTCATAGGGGGAATGGAAAATAAGAAATGTCTGCTACTCACTAGAAGTGTGAAAGTATTATTATTTTTTTATTCCACCCTTTTTTAGAATACTTTCCTCCTCATAAAGAGTTTCATGCATATCAGTTAAGTAGGTTATGAGAATAATATTTTAAATGCATATATATATATATATATATATTTTTTTTTGCATACAATTCCATAACTTCACAAAATATCATACAGTAACACTTTACAATAAGGTTCATTAGTTAATATTAGTTAACTACTTTAGTTAGCATGAACTAACAATGAACAATACATCGCAGCATTTATTAATCTTAGTTAATGCTAATTTCAACATTTATTAATGCATTGTTTAAAAAGTTGTAAAAACGAATTAACAAACTAAGTGAACAACTGTATTTTCGCTAATTAACATTATTGAAGAATAATAAATACTGCAATGAATGCATTGCTCATGGTTTATGTTAGTTAATACATTAACTAACATTAACGAATAGAACCTTATTGTAAAGTGTTACCAATCATACAAATAAAACACCAAGAGAGAGACAACAACTAGCAAAATAACAACCTGAACCAAAAGTTTCAGTCGTTGGATCCATGCAACAGGTCTGAGATTTCAAGTCCAAGACTTTAAGTTTGGTGACCAATAATCAGAGTAATGGGACCCTGACCCTGACCCAGCCCAAAGCCCCCCCACCCCATCCCCCCAGCTCTGGTGTCTGCACATTTGAAGTGGATCATCTGTGAAAGAACTTCTCAACTCTGGCTGGGCTGTGTTTCTTTCACACACACTTTCTCTCTGTCTTCCTGTCCATCGCGTCATGACCAAAATGTAATCAAAGCTCAGAGGGCAAGACTAATGCTTTCTTAATGAGTGCTAAACAAACTGGCGTCCCCACTCGCTGCCTCTCACTCTCCGTCTCTCTTCTCTCTCTCTCTAGCAGGAGAAATGTCATTAACACTTTGATTAAAGAGGAAATTGTGCTTATATGTGTTGTGTGATGTGATTGAGAATTCAGCTCATTCATTTAAAGGACAAAATCTGGACCCCACCTCAAACGGACCTTAAGTCAGACATTCTCATCACTCGCCGAATCAATGCCTGGTGCTTAAAGGGATAGTTCACCCTCAGTTGCTGGTCCCCATTGGCTTGCTTAGTGTTCTTTTTCCTCCATACTACTGAAGTCAGTGGAAACCAGCAACTGACGGTGAACTATCCCTATAACAAAACAACCCCATTATCTTCATGTCTGCCAGTAAACTGCCTGTGGATTTGAAATACGTGTTTGTTTGTTTTTTCTTGACCATGATGAATGATAACCGAGAGCTATTTTGTATGTCTACCAGCAGGTCTCTCCGTTGGCTTTGTGGCTGTGATTTGATCTTGTTTGTTTGGCTTCTGTGTACACAAAGGCCCTTTTTTGGTTTGCGCTTATTTATGTTCGTAAACCTCTGTTTGCTCAGGTTCACCCAGCTGTGTTAAATGTATGTCCACCGTATGTGGACGGTGGTTTGGTGGTTTGTATGGTCTTGACGAAGACTAAATAAAGGACTTAAAGAGACAGAGGGAGAGAGAATGACGGTAGCAAAACACTACAATTATGATTGGTCTTCTGTCTTGTTTACGTTTTAATACTGAATTACGATTTTCCTTTCTCTCTCTCTTCACTTTCCCCCATCTGTGTATTCAGAAATAGTTGAGATTATATGCCCACTTTTTAATAACGGAGCCATATGAAGTGTGCATGTATTTGTGTTCACTGTCTCCTGAAAGTTTGAACTGAAAAAGTCAAGTGTCTTGAATAGCAACAGTTTAGTCAATATGCAGACCGTTGGGACCTTCGTTTCATTAGAGGTGCAGAAAATATTGACCGCAAAGTAGACATGTCGACACAGGCCGCATTCCTGATGGGCTATTCAGTGTTTGTCAGTCTAGTGAGGTCTAGTGATTTATAACGAAGAATGTTACAAGAATAGTTCGCAGAGACACTACAATTATGTCATCATTTATCACCCTCATGTCATTCCAAACCTGTGTGACTTTCTTTCTTGAACCTTGTTCCCTATCCACTTTATTAGTATAAAAACGAGCAGCAGGGCATGAGGGTGAGTAACTGATGATAGAATTTCCATTTTTGGATGAAATATGCGTTTAACCCTAATATCTCCTTATTTTTTTCTCACTGGATTATAAATAAATAGATGGAATGAGAAGCAGACTTGCTGCCCGATGTACTCTAGATGACACTTCCTTCAGGAGAGCCCTACTGTGACGGCCTATTACACGGCCAGACAGACTTTGTTTTCTTAAGCACGCCAGTGCACTGCGTAACTCGTGATAAGCTCCCGAAGCGAGGGATTGGAAAAGAGGGGGGGATAAGAGGACTGAAAAGAGAGAGACCAATCTTGAGCACTTGAAATAAATGTGTTTGTGTAAAGGTGTATAAATTAAGAAAGGAATTGAGTTTAGAATTCAGTCTGAAGGAAAGCTTTATTGCTCAGTAGTTGCTCTGAAAGACATATCAGTTATGTGTTTGTGGAAAATTAATAGTCCATTTTTCTCAATCGTGCTGTTGTCATGACAATAAGTGATTTTTTTTTTCCTGTCAATTGCGAATAGTAATAAATAATTTTCTTTTTATGCAAGTGATCATTTGTTTCCTTCCATTAAGATAACTGTGTACATCAGCCAGCGTTCGTGCCACACCTTTTGTTGTAACACTAAATGAGCCAAATACACGGGAAATTTGACTTTAGTAAACAAGTACATTAAAGATAATCTCATGAAATGAAACAAAGATAGATATTTTTGATCTGATGTTATTGAGAGAATCAAATCAAAGACATTGAAGTACGAAGTGACTGCCTGTTGATGAAAGTTGTGACATTTGCAGTACCCCATACTCAGAATTGGTGCTCTGCATTTAACCCATCCAAGTGCACACACACAGCAGTGAGAAGTGAACACACAACTGGGGGTTCAATGCCTTGCTCAGGGGCACTTCAGTCATGGGTATTGAGGGTGGAAGAGAGCACTGTTTATTCCTCCATATCTGCAATTAAAGTCAGCATGATCAAGCTTGCACTCTTTAGAGTATAATGCCAACATCAAAAAAAAAAAAAAAAACAGACAATAACAGACTATTTCTTTCAGCTGTGTGGCCTCCCCTACATTTTTGTATCAATCATCTTAATAATCAGAATAGTACAATACAATGCAGCAGCAATGATCTTGTAATACTTCATTCCTTTAACAACAAAACAAATGATAATATTGTAAAAGCCTAGCACCTAGCACCTATTATCTCTTTCTTCATTCTGTCCCTTCATCCATCTCTCACTGCTGCTGTTTGTTATTCACTTGAGTTTAAATCTCCAGATTCCAGCTTCAGACCCAGCAGGATGTTCCACTGCTAGCCCAGGTCACCTGCTCCCCGCCTGGCTGCTGTAACTCCATCCATCCCCTCTCCTGTTTCCTCTGGGGTGGAGGTGATGTTGGGATGGGGGACGCCTGAGGAAGGCTCATAAAGGATGACTGTTCTTCAGGCAGGGTTGCCGGTGGAGATGTGGTAGAGGTTGACAGGTTGATCGTTCTGCAGGAAGAATCAGCGCTGAGACTGACAGAAAGCAGTAAATCATCTGGAACAGAAAGTTTTGAACTCAAAGACAGCTTTCTGGGTGAGAATAGCTTGTGGTGGTATTGATTAAACAGGTTGTCTACATGGTTAGCTCTGAGACAAATGAATAGAACACAACTGGAGAAGTGGTAAAGCAGCCTATCTCTGTAAATTTTGATCACTGTAAAAATCGCAACAATCAGAGTGGTTGACCTGTATGTTTTTGTTTCTTTATCTTCTTTATTTATTTATTTAAATTAACATTTTATTGTATTTCTGTTTTTTTCAGTTACCAAATAGGTTACTTAAGAAAACTGGACTGCTGGTCCATCATTTAAATAAAATCTTTTCACGGTGGTCTGTGATTGTTTTGTCATTGATTTCAGATTTGCCCACTCCTAAATGTTTTGTAAAACAGAACAAGCTGTGGTTGTTTGTTTTCCATGTGGTCAGACAGTCTTTTCCTTTATAACTGGGTGGCTCTTGACCTGAATCTGCTGTAAAGTGGAACAGACTTCACGATTTTCAAAAGGCTGTCTACCCAAGACTATATGTATATGAGAATTTGTGTTGTAATTAAAGTCTGACTAATTGTGGTATTTATAACATTAACGGCAGTGGTATTAAAGATAAAGTTTGCAGTTATTTTTAGTCCTAAAATTATTTTACCTATGCCAGCTGTAGACACAAAGTTAAAATATTTATTGTGGTTGGTGCTACCAAATTTTTTTTCTGCTTATTTGAGCCTGATATAACAACACAGTCAACCAGTAGTGTGGGTTTGGGTCTGAAAAGTAAAAAAAAATAAAAAATACACAGTGAAAGTCATTTGCCAAGTATGGTAACACACACCCAGAGCAGCGGGCAGCTATATCCAGTGCCTGGGGAGCAACTGGGGATTCAGTGCCTTGCTCAAGGGCACTTCAGCCACGGGTATTGAGGGTGGAAGAGAGCACTGTTTATTCACACTAGTCCAACTCTCTAACCTTTAGGTCACAGCTTCCCTTGGACTATCTGTACAACCAATGGCAAACTGGGAGTTTTTAGGAAACCTGTTTGAAAACAGTTATTTTCTTTTTCCATTTGGTGATGCTAGTGGTACCAAAAATGGAACAGTTTCATTTTAAACAGGTCACTTATGATCGCCCTCCATATCTGTAATTGAAGTCAGCTTGAACAACTTGCACTTTTGAGTATAATGCTAACAAATCAAATTCCACTCAATGACAACTCAATGATTTCAGTTTTACCCACCCCTAAATGTTTTGTAAAACAGAACAAACTGTGGTCGAATGTTTTCCATGTAGTCAGTCCTGTCTAACTGGGTGGCTCTTGACCTGAATCTGTTGTAACGTGGAACAGACTTTGTCTCGATAGTCAAAAGTCTGTCTATGCGAGACTATCATGAGTGATCAGACCTGATGCTGATCTCATAGCTGCTCTCGGCACAGTTCCGTTGCCATTCTGATGCTGTCATTCTCCTAGTTTCTGGGCCACAAGGTTTCCACCGTACACCATTTCCAGCTTAACTTTGTCTCTGAAACTGTCTTGTTTTAAAAATGTCTATCCTTACTATGTCCTCTCCTTCTCTGATCCACCAAAATGAGCCACAAACTCTTTCAAAATCTCTTTTTCTTTCAGATGCTTCTATTTGTAGCTCACTTTTGGTGCATAGCGGGCAACACTTTTTATTTCAATTCTGGACCACAGAGACAATGCGAAAGCATTTCATTGGAGATGCTGAAGACTCGAGGCGCTACTGCTATTCCGTCCAGCTGTGCTGCTTTCTTCAAAGCCAGACGAGCCTGGAATTATAGAACCCTGACGACACCACACTTCTTCCTCCCACCTGTTCATCTCTCTCTCACTTCATTTCTAAATTTCTTTCCCATTTTACAGCATACTAAGAATGTTTGAAACTGCAAACAACTTTTCCTGATGTGGAAAAAAGTGGTAAAAATTGAGAAAAACTGGGTGAGATGACAGAGAAAAGAAAATGATAAAAGGAAGACAGCTTGAATTTGTTATATAGCACTGTTTTAATTAACATACCTTTTTATCACACTCAAACCTTGAAGTGCCACTGGGTTGAAATAACGAGGGCTTAAAACACAATTACAGGTAGCAGGAAAAATACATAATGGTTACACTGAAAAAGATTTCTATTAAAGAGCTGAACATGTCAAAAGAAAAACCTCTTAAGTAAACTTAAAAATGAGGACCTCATTTCCTCAAGTTCACTATTAGCTGTGTAGTTTGGCTCTCCAAATTTATAGGCCATTACTTTATTAATGAGCATAAAATAGTATATTTAAATACTATATATATATATATATATATATATATATATATATATATATATATATATATATATATATATATACACACACACACACACACACACACACACACACACACACACACACACACATAACATAATGTTCATAATTCACTTTTGGTTTCATGATTCTGTTTTTGCTGTTAACATCCAGCATATATAGCTTTGCTTATTAGCTTTTTTAAACCATTGCCTACCACTTTCCCATGTTTCACACACACACACACACACACACACGCACGCACGCACACACACACACACACACACACACACACACACACACACACACACACAAACAAACATACAGTACACAGTCTAAATCTTTTTTTTTTAATAATTAAAAAAAATGCGCGCACACACACACACACACACATACGTTTGTTTTTGTGAAAAGTGGGGACATCCCATTGGCGTAATGGTTTTATACGGTACAAACTGTATATTCTATCGCCCTTCACCAACCCTACACCTAACCCTAACCCTCACAGGAAACTTTGTGCATTTCTCAAAAAAAAAAAATAATAATAATTCTATATGGTTTATAAATGCTTTGAAAAATGGGGACATGGGTTATGTCCTCATAAGTCACCCTCTCCTTGTAATACCTGTGTCATATGTCATTATACAGGACATATGAGTTGTGTCCTGATATGTCAAAAAAACAAGAGCATACACACACACACACTGTTCAATATTGCTTCCAAAATGTTGTGTCATTTCTTCACCACTGCCAGGGTACACAAGGGGTCAAAAATTTTAAATACACAAATTTTGGGGTATTTTCACCTATTTAGGTATAATAGTTATGCTGCAGAGGAAGTGGCAGCATTGTAAAAGTATCTAGCATACCACAAAAATGAAGATAAATGTTTTTACACTGGAATCCAAAGCATAGGAAACAGTACATCACATGCTTGAAAGTTTAATGTTGGTTAATATTGTTTTAATACAGCTTGATGAAAGCAAGACATGCGCTGATTGACAACAGCAAAGTGTTAAGACTGCCAGGTTTAAACATTTCAAATGACAGAAATCTAGAAACATTGAATGGCTAGATTTCCCAAAATAACAGTGTTTTCATCAGCACCACTGTTTCACCCCCATTACAGACGTTCATGCACCATGTGACTGGCTGTGGGCGGAGCTGTGGCACCCCAGAGATTTGTGGTACAGCAGGCCACTGTTTCCTGTTCTGAAATAGGTATGGGCCCAAAGAAAATTGTATGCAGTTCTCTTTGATACTCCGTTAAGGTTTGTGTAATTGTTATTGACCGGAATATATTCCAGCAGTCCAAATGACTGACATTAGCTAATGGTAAAATTATTAAGTTTGGCCCTGGTTATTTATATAATATTCGGTGTTAAAGAATAAGTGGGGTAATGAATTATGTTTCTTGACAACCTCTAATCTTGATCTGAATTGCTCAGTCCTCCAGTTGATTTAATAGATTTGATTTCTATGACTGCTCGGGTTGGAACAGAGGTTAACTGGATTGATTAAAAAAAGTTTCATTTTGTCGCAGACAGAGGAGCTGATTGTTTTGTAAATGTGATTGATGGATGAGGAGTGATGATTGCTCCGCCCACAGCTTCATGAGTAACAGTTTCCAATTTGGTTATTGACATGTTTTCTCTAAATACTTATTTTGATTTGATGGTCGTGTTGGTTGTGAATGAAAAAGCTTATTGATTGATTTCCTTTAAAGACCTGAAGTCTTCAAACAGATTCAATATTTTCCAGGCAACTTGTTGCAAAAACAAATACTTGTTTATATTTAAACATGAAATATCATGGTTTCTTTTTGAATGTAAGTCTTTTTGTTTTATTGACAATTTCCCAGAATTTTTTCTTGCCTGAGGAGTAATTGCTGCTGTGATCAATACAAAATACACATATATCTATTGTGGCAAGCATATACCATTAAATTTTACGAATGAGGTCCAATTGATAATAAGCCTAATTTTTGTACAAAATATTTATTTGCACTAAAAAAAGTGTGTGTCAGTTTTTGTGTGTGTGTGTGTCAGTAATATCCCACTTGTAGACTTCAGATATGGCTGTATTTTGACATGGCTGTGATTTGGCCTTAGGTGATCACAGAATTAAAAAAAAATCAGCTTTTCTTTCATCAGGCAAATGTTTGTACCTGATATGAATAGTATTTTGAGATGTCATCCCGCAATCAGGTGTAGTGTTGTGGCTATCTAGGCTGGATTAGATTAAATTTAGCAATTCTGCTTTCCCTGAATGGGCAAATGCTCTGTTAAATAGTGTCTAACAAATTAGTTTAACAGCACCATGTGGCCTCTTTTTTGATTATTCCTTTCATTGCCCTCCCTCAGAGTGCCAGTCAGAACAGACCAGAAAATGTAGGAGTGTTTCTCCAACAAACTTTGACATGGACATAGAGCAGATATCCTCCTGAATATTCTTGATGAGGAACACACATGTATGCACACCCACGTTATTCAGCTAAAAAAATAAAAAAAGGCACTTCAAAGAAACTCAAGGTATATTCATATGCCCAGGTAACATTGCTATACACACACTGAAATTCTCTCTCTGTGCCGTTTTTATGCTGTAATGGAAGTAAACAGCTGGTTAATCATGTGTTAAATAAAGCTCACCATGTCCAATGACTAAAAGTGTGTAAAATCTCACTTAGTGAATCTCTTCATTATGGAGATTTGATTAGCATTGGCTGTGCGCTAACCGTGAGGCACAGGTGTTGTGTGTTTACAGACAATAGCACTGTTTCAAAACCCAGTGAGCTAGCTTGTTGAAAGGCTCCCATAGGCTGCATCCAATCTGGAAATGGAAAAAGTCAAGATTGTGATTTGGAACAATATATATGTAGCAATACCATACTGCACCTTATAAAAAGGCTGCAGTGATAATATATTTCCGTAGGTCAACAAAAATTTACGGTTCTTACATGTTTTGTTCATCATTCTAATCTTCACAATTTAACACAACTTTGATGAGTTTTGAAGCCCAAAAATAGTTATAGAAATAGCTAGAAATAAAAGGATGGAAGTAAATATAGGTTTTTAAAAATACTACACAACGGTAACATGACTTACTTAATTTTCCAATCTGTTAAAAAAATAAATAATAAAAATAAATAAATAAACAAGATCTCTGAAAGTTTGCAAGATTGTGTATATACAAAGCTTACCAGTGAGTATTCTTTTTCTGTTGGATGATATTTAAAGTCCTCGACAACCTCTGTAGTCTGATTTAGCCATTTGTTTGCAACCATCTTTTTCAAGACAATTAAGCTTTAAAAAAAATCACAAAATTGCTGGTGCATTGTATGTTGTAGAATAATAAAATATGAATATATTGAGCTTGTTAGCACAAACCTTATTTCAGGTAAAAAAAAAAATAAAATAAAATAAAATAAAAAAAAAACTTTTATAAAGGGATGCTGCTTTAGAACCATGCATAGGCCTGGCCACTTCAGTCCCTCTGACCCCCCATCTATCCTATTTTAACAACCTGTCCTCATCGTTTGTCCAAATCCCTGAAATACGACCCATCAGAGCGTATGCTACAATTGCGCCCCTATCGACAAAATGTTGTTTTCATATTAATGTTTTGTACTCTTTTATTTACACTCTGGTTTGCGTTTTGTGTAGCTCAGTTGGTAGATTATTGCGTTATACCTTGATATGTAATCATGCTATATCATGGGTTTGATCGCAAAGAACCGACGTGCACGAAAATGTATATGCTCAATAAATGATAATTTAACATGATTTCTGTGAGGGTTAGGCTTAGGGCTGGGGTTAGGTGTGGTCATTCGAACGAATAAGCCACCTAGTAAAATATGTAGGAAATACTGTGAGATCGGTGTAAAAAACCCACACATTGCATTTAAATAAAAGTGCGTTTTGATTGGTAATGACGTTATACATCATTTCATGACGACAGACGCAACGCAATACTGTCATTATTTTCACGCCCGCTAGGAGGCGCTTAACTTTAAAACGTAAATATAAGTCGTAATAAATGCTTGCACAAACGACCTATATGGTCATTTTTTGTTGGAGGACAGGCTCTATTTTAACTGAGGAGGAACTTCCTCTAGAAATAAACTGCACAACTGACCCCCAGTTCATACTCTGCTGCATAATCTGGAGGTATCTAAGGAGGACAAGTAAATAAATTACCCACTTTTAGAAGAACCTTCACATCGGGAGTTCGATTGCAATATTTTGGAGCAGAATAAATGCTTTACTCTTTCTCTGTCTCTCTCACATATCCTGCTCTTTTCCGTATTTACTTCCACTGTGTTATTGTGAAACGGTCTCAGTTTGACATACCTGTATGAGAAACAGAATCCAAGCTGTCGTTTACGAATAGTCTCTCACTCTCTCTTTCTCTCTTCCTCTCTACCTGAGTGGGGGCAGATGGAAGGGAGCACAGCTTCATTTAATGGTCAGTTTAGCTAAAGAATTAATGACTACTGAGAGAGTGACAGGGAGCTAATGAGCACTTCATTTGGCCAATCAGATCTATTTCTGCCGTGAATAATAAGCGTCTCACCACCGGTTGCTGTGGCAGCATCACCAAGGTAATTGCACCTTTCAAGCACACTGGGATGGATTCAAATGAGAGAGGAAAAGACAGAAAGAAAGAGAAATGGAAGGAAAGCACTCGGAAAAGAACACTAAAGCATATTCTAAGCGAGTCTTTCTTCAAGATATGATGCTTGTTTCAGGTAAATTTCATGCATACAGATCATATTCAGCCGAAATATCTAAAGTGTGTGAGTTAATGCAGTTCTTTTAATAAAATCTAAATATTTAAAGGGTTTCCAGGGTATAAAACTGCTATGGTGTTGTGCGTGAATTTTGCATGCATGGTCTAGGGTGTTTTGGGTGATTGCCTGATAGCCTAATGCTCTAAGATTTGCTATTCTAAGTGTAAGTGTATGGCAGTTGTTCTCAACCTTTCTGTTCAAGACAACATTCAAAGGCTGACCTCTGCTACAACTTTTGTAGTAAAAAAATAATAATAAATAAATAACCGTTTTTAGCAATTTAATTGCTGAGGCCCTGGAGCCATGACCGAAAACCGCTAGATTTTATTATTATAATTATTATTTTTTTTTTTTCCTGCAGGTTTTTTATTGTCTGATAGGTGAATATTGCAAGTTTAAAAACGAAAGCGCAACTCTACTCAACAAGGCATGTAATTTGACATATCATTAAAATCTGTAGCCCAAATAGTTCAGGATATATTATGAGTTTAAATTTAGGGGTTTGTTCAAATTCCTAACATTGATTATACATTATAGTGGTAGAAAACGTAGTAACTTGTGTTTTGGTGTGAAATCTAGTTAACATGATACATTTATGTGAGGAATATTCCCCTCATGTCATGTCTAAGCACTTGCTGTGTTTCTGCTTGAAGAAATTTTGCTGAAAATCCAGCAACAGTCGTTATCCTCGAGCTTTTAGCTGCCACACATGCACTTGTGTTCCATTTTATTTAGCTAATGCACCATTTCCCAACGTTATTATTTCCCTCAATTACATGTGAGATTACAGGGGTGTATACGCGTGCTCCAGGGCACGTCATGACTTCACAGACGTCCCACAGATGTCTAATTACTGTACAATCATAGCAGCGGGGGGACATTTCGTTTTTCTCCAACCTCTGTTATTGTCCGTTTCTTTCCCTCCATTGATTAAATCTCTCAGTTGTTTCTCACCAGTACTGCTTAGTTAAAGGGGTCATATGATGTTGCTAAAAATAACATTATGGCGTGTATTTGGTGTAATGCAATGTGTTTATGCAGTTTAATGTTAAAAAACATTATTTTCCAAATATTGTACATTATTGTTGCTCCTCTATATTCCCTCTTTCTGAAACGCATACATTTATACAAAGCTGATTGTTCTGAAAAGCGAGGTGTACACTGATTGGCCAGCTATCCAGTGTGTTGTGATTAGCTGACTACCTCAAGCATGTGACAGAAATGTTATCCCCCTTTACATACATATGTGATGCCATCTCCTGGCATGACCAAACAAAACAGCAAAACCCATTACAAATTAGGCTTTTTTTTTTTTTTTTTGCATCCAGTAGGGAAATAATTACTGATTATAATGACTTATACTGTGTTTTTCTGCATTGTATTGCATATCGCGCCGCGTAAACATAAAACCATGTCTGCATTTGTGATCAGAGAAATGCTACTTTACACTGCTCAAAACTCATGTTTGAATCATCAGTGGCAAATTCTTTAAATATAAAACTTGTACTTACAGGCTGTGAGTCAGGAGCGCCAGACTATCCTTGCAAAGTTGGAACTGGGAAACTTTATAGAACAGACTTTGATCACAGACCCATTGTAGGCTAGTCTGCAGGTTCTGAATCAGCTCTAGACATGACAAAGCGGTTATCATCCTCTTTTTGAAGGTCAAACAAGGTAGTTTTGCTCTCAGAATGAAACACAGCATCTTCACAACATGGCGGTAACAACAATTCTACAGTGAGAATAAAAGTTACAGCTTTTTTCTTTTCATGAACATTTGGGCGGTGTTATGCAAATCTCCCACATCGTGACATAAACATGTGGGGGCATGCTGAAACGAGCCGTTTTAGGAGAGCGTGGACTAGTCTCAACTTTTATTAAGATCATCTCTTTGGATTTTGAGAGCTTGAAACACTCCAAAGAGAAAGGAAAAATTTTAATTGCATCATATGACCCCACGTTGCCCTAAAAGTGTTAATCCTGTAATTGGCCAAAATGTGTTCGATAGGCCACCCAAGTTTCACACAAACTGGCTTCTATATCAGATCCAGAGCGTGATCTGAATAATTTTAAAAGCACGCATCAGTTGGAAGGAACCTGACCATGAAGCACACGCACACGCATATGTTCTGACAACTGCAATTATGCTGTACATGTTCCTGAAGCAGACACAGGGGTCTAGAGTAATTAAAGGGAAAATGCACCTAGATATAGAATACAGAGTTATTTATTCACCATCATGATGTCTTTCATCTGTGGAATATATATATTGTCAAGGTTTTTTTTATTTTTATTTTATTTTTTTGATTTGCAAACAAAATCAGGGATATTTGAGTGATAATGTCATAAAATATAAAATTAACAAAATACATAAAATAACTTTTAAAACTAAAATAAATAAAAACAATTAAGAATTAGCAGACACATTCTACCATTCAAAAAGGTTGGGGTTTTAATTAAGAAAGAATGTATTGAATTGATCAAAAGTGACAGTAAATACAGGTGCATCTAAATAGATTAGAATGTTGTGGAAAAGTTAATTTATTTCAGTAATTCAACTCGTGTTCAAATTGTGAAACTCATGTATTAAATAAAATCAATGCACACAGACTGAAGTAGTTTAAGTCTTTGGTCCTTTTAATTGGGATGATTTTGACTGACATTTAACAAAAAACCACCAATTCACTATCTCAACAAATTAGAATATGGTGACATGACAATCAGCTAATCAACTCAAAACACCTGCAAAGAATTTCCTGAGCCTTCAAAATGGTCTCTCAGTTTGTTTCACTAGGCTACATAATCATGGGGAAGACTGCTGATCTGACAGATGGATCATTTACACCCTTCACAAGGAGGGTAGGCCACAAACATTCATTCCCAAAGTAGCTGACTGTTCACAGAGTGCTGTATCCAAGCATTTTAACAGAAAGTTGAGTGGATGGAAAAAGTGTGCTTTATAATAAATATATGAAAATATCCATAAAAACAAAATGGTTTAAATTTGTTCTCAGATATATTTTAGAATATAGATTATTTCATTATTTTACACTGGCCAGATAGTATTTCAGTTGTTTTAAACAATTTAAATGTATGCAGTTTCGCAGATTAACATCTTTTAGCTATTTTTAGTGGAAACAGATAGGCCAACATTGAATTATTGTGCACCTATAGCACTCCTCGTTGTCATTAAAACATAACATATCACAGGAAAATTATGTAGCCTATTGTTAATAAAATTATGTTATATTTTTTGTAAAATTATGCAATTTCAGTGTTTATCTCCATTAATGCAAGTTGAGTAATTAATGTAAATGTGTATATCGACATGAAAACAGTTTGGATGCTGAAAATTCTGCTTTGCATAGCAGGAATAATTTATTAATATTTTGCCAGGTTTTTACTGTATTTTTGATAATAAAAAAAAAAAAAAAAAACATTAAACATGCACTCTGAGGCTTATCGAAAAACACGTTATTTGAAATTTCAACTCCAAAAATATTAATATTTCTGTGAATTGAAATACTCTTCATACATACATGCACGTTTGAGAGGAGAGCCTCTAGGGTTACCTTGAAAATGTCAAGGGTCTGAATCGTCTGTTCCGTGACGCCAGGAATGCAGAATGTGCATGTTTTTGCAGCAAGTCAGTGTGTATGTCTGCCTTTATGTGTGTGTGTGTGTGTGTGTGTGTGTGTGTTCAATCTAAATTCTTCTGCAGTCTGAAGAAGATAAAGATGGCCAGCTTGAAACACAGACTTCCAGACCAGACAAACGGCTGATCTGAGCTGTTCTAAGGAGGAATTAGCTCCATCATTATGAGATTTTTCAGGGTTCATACTGTATCTTAATTCTTTGTTATATATATTTTTTTTCCTCTCTGTGAGGTTCACTTATCATGTTAGTCAAGCCTCTTTGCACATAGCTGCTGAGCTGCACTGCACATACTGCCAAAGCAAGTGAGAAAAATAAATAATATTTTGCTAATTTTATGGACAAATAATAATTAGTATCATGTAATCAAAAAAATGTAATAAAATAGCAGTTAATCTCTTTCTCTGTCTCTGTAGCAACAGACAGCAGACAACTTTGACAGTTGCAGTCAAAGTTGTACGGGTTTTGGTCGTATGCCTATTTAAACAAGACAGAAAGCGGTGAGTGATTAACCAGATCAGGCGACTGTTGATGCAGACAAAGAGCCAAGTTAGAGAGATCATAAACATACACACACAAATTTGCACGCATAAAACACACACACACACACACACACACACACACGCTCATTTATACACAATGGCATGGGCATTTTGGCAATTATTGCTGAATCTTTTATAATGTGTGTGCTGTATTTTGTGGAGAAAATTGTTAAATAAACCTGACAACACAGCTTTAGGTGTGTATTTAAAAGTAAAAGTGATTTAAAATAAATATAATAATGTAAATGTGTTATTTTAGGCATAGGGTTTAGTCCAGAGTATAGGCATTTAACAAGTACACTGTAAGTACACTTGCAAAAAAAATTATATATTTAGATAAATACATCTGAAGTTCACACCAGGACCCTGGTGTTAAATTATCCCATAATTTTATGCAACTGGTAACAGAACCTGCCAGCCAGACCCCTATTTAATTAGGTGATGTGATACATTTGTGGATGTTTACAAGCAGATTATACATGTGTGTATTTACAGCATGTCAAAAGTTGTATTTCCACCCCCATGCAATTAATGATTACCTTCCTTTGTTTTCATGATATCTGCTGTAGTGCATCTTTACATGATATTATTATATCTGAAATTTCAAAGAAATACTGGACTGATAAGTAGCTGTGTACCTCTTAATTTTAACAGTCATTATAAGTACACATTTACAAAAAAATAAATAAGATAACTTTCAGTACCTCATGAACACTACCACTTTAATGAGTTTTTGAAATAAGTCTCTTATACATGTATTTGATCTAAAATACACTAAAACAGTAATTTACAGTACTGTTATTTAGCAGAATGTAGAATTTAGCTAACAATAATTCCAAGAGTGAGAGGCCAAGAGCCTCTCATAGCCAAACCTTTTATTTTCCATACCTGGAATTGCTTAAGACCAAGCAATCAGATTACTGTGTTGAGAAAGTTGTCTTTTTGTTGTGATATATGCTTCAGACGGTCAGAGAATAGTCATATCTTGGACAGTCAGTGAACTGACTGGGATTATTTAAATTAAATTTCAATAATTAGTAAAAATATAAGCAGGTTGCTTATGTCTCGCCCTACAAAATGAATAATTTTGTTGATTCATTGATTTGAATCACATGCTTTGAGAAAGAAAGCACACAGTGGCTGCAATAGAAGAAAGAAAGCACACAGTGGCTGCAATAGCTTCAGGAAACTGCCAGAGAACTTTTGGAATCCATCTCTGTCACTTCAAATGAATTCTCATCCAAGATGGCAAAGATGGATTACGTGTTGGCAGCAGCATGACAACAGAGCATTACTGATTGGATACACATGCACACACACACACACACACACTGTTCTTTGATGGTGGAAACTTTCCATTTTCCATTGACTTCTGTTATATATATATATATATATATATATATATATATATATATATATATATATATATATATGATACTGAAGTAACAGCATTTTCCCTATACTTCCCAAAAAGTTAAACTTATTTATTGATAATTATAGTATTATTTATTCATTATTTATTTTTTATTTTTTTTGTGGATATAGTTGGATTTCCCAAAACTCAACCTCAAACACAGATTATGTTCATTAAACAGTTTAGTTCATTATTGTCTGTGATATAAAGTTCAGTTTATTATGACTGGAATATTTGTTTTTGTATGAAAACATGCACTACCAATCAAAGGTTTTGGGTTAAAACATTTCTTCTTCTTCTTTTAAATATACGTTTATTAAGTAAGGACATTTTTTTTATTTCAAATAAATCCTGCTCATGCTGAAAAGAGACCACCTTGAAACACCTTTCACACAAGCTCAAATTCACATGGAGTTTCCCTCTAAGCATTTTTTTTTACATTCCTTGTCCAAATCTTCACCTGATCTGCACCGATGTCAACCACCAAATCTGTTACATCATTTAAACACAGCTTTCAAATTCACATCACAATTGTCAGATTCACTTGCCTTGTTCTTCAGAGCGCTGATCTCTTTGTTCTGCTGTCTTTAGATCCCAGGCTTTCTCTTCCAAAAGAAAATCTTTGGGGAAATGTTTATATTCAAAGAATCTGGGGCATAGGTCTATAAAACTTTTGCTCCTGCTGTATGGCATCAGAGGAAAGGGATGTCTCAGATGTTCAGCTTAAATTTGATAGCCTTGATAGAGCTTTATACCTTTAAGCCCACAACACTTAATTTTGCATAATCTATATTTATTGATTATGAATATATGATCGTAGGTGGTTAACGCTGTGAAGCACTGTCTAATAGGTATATGCTCTGCTGTAGCTGTTCAGAAAAGTTCTACTAGTTTGGTTTGGTTCAGTCCTGTAAGTGCACATTTAATGAAGTACTGTATGTGTTATGGCAACAAATTCCTCTGCTAGAAATTGTTTTTCTTGTACTTTTTTCTACATTATGTTGAGTCTTGTCTGTCCATAATTTGTGTGTGTGTGTGTGTGTGTGTGTGTGTGTGAGCATTTATGTGGGAGCGTGTTAGTGATCTCTCTTTGCAAATTCGCTCTGCCTCTCTAGACCACAAACACAGAATAGAGCACTTACAAAATTCAAACACAATATCTTTCTTGTAAATAGGAAAGATTGATTTTAGCAAGCCGGTTTACTTTAATGAACAAGTTCAAAAATAATAACAGAAATAAGATATCAAATATTCTCTGATTCAGTTAAATAATCACTCGTGACATTTTTTTTGTAAAAGAAATAGTACAATATTACAGTGAAATGTACAGGTAGATGTAACACCTGCTAGGCATCCGGTGCCCACGGGTCAGCTGCAAGGGTCATCAGCCAGGAACCAACATTCGCCAACGTTTCACTCCTTTAATCCTGGAACGTCTCCTGGTGGCGGAGCAGTAACAGAGGACGTCTCCTTGTCACCCTCCGCAGCTGACAGATGTTCTCTTCTGCGGCTGCTGTCGGGGTTAGTTGTTCTTTCCCCAGCTCTTGTCTTTCCTCCTCAGCCAGAGCCAAAAGCTCCCCCTCTCAGCCTCCTCCGCTAGCTCCTGGTTTCCTTCATTAGGATCCCTCCACTCACTCCTGCCCCCTTCAGAAGGCGTGTGGCTGACAGCACCACCTAATCTCAGCATCCAACCTCCACTGGATAGATAGTAGTCTTCTAGCCAGCCTCCCGGCACTCAGCAGCCAGTTCTTAGTACTTGGCCTTCTTACATTCGTAGGCGGCCTCCATCTCCCCGTTCGCTGGTATTGTGATCTCAAAGAGCACCACAGATTTTGCCTTGGAGGACCACACCACTATATCAGGGCAGAGAGATGTAGCAGTGACCTGCCTGTCAAGGTGGACTCTCAAATTCTACTCCTGGTCAAGGGAAAATGGCCTAGGTGCTTCTCTTGGTCTGAGGTTTCTTCTCCCCCCGTCTTCATTTACAAAGCTTATGTGGTTGTGGTTCTCTGCTGGTGGTACTCCTTTGCTGTCCTGTTGTCACCCCTCTAGCACCTCGGCTAGCTTTCTCAGGACCTAGTCGTGGCGCAATCTGTAGCGTCCTTGGCCTGTCAGAACCTCAGGGTTCGCGTTTCTTACAGCCTGGTCAGTGGACTCTCTCAACTCCAGAACAAGCCTGCTCTTTTTCTGCTTTTCCTGTGAAATAACAATGTCACACAAGCAAGAGTGCTATCGCCAATTACATATTTAGACAAACAGCAGGGTTTTCTGTGTGATTTTGCTTTGCTGTTTTGTTCCTGAATGAATCAGCATTTTGAACAAAGCAGCTGGATTGTGATGGATGATTTAGTGACTCACTGATGATGACAATCAGTTTTTTTTTTTTTTTGAAAATAAATGTTTTTGAATGAATTGGTTGAATGAATCAATGATTCAGTCATAAAAACAGTCACTTCTCGCCACCTACTGGTATAACGATGTAACCTGCAGAAAGTATTGTTGAAAAAAATGTCGCTAAAACTATTACTATTACAAATTTAAAAAATTGATAATTATACTGTGAAACATGTTTTTTCCCATTTATATAATAGTTCAATAGAATGGCATATCAAATTAAACTAAATGCATTCAGTCTGTCAAATATTTTCGTGTTATATTTCCTCTCCTTTATATATCTTTGCATTTGTTCTCAGAAATGTCTTTTTTTTTTGGCTAAATTACCAACTATCACTTTGTAGAAAGAGGAACATACCAGAAAAGCAAAATCCCATTAAAAGTTTTACTCACACCCACAAAGTTTCTTTGACAATTAGTATGCCTCTTGCATATGTTTATTTGTGTATGTTTCGTTGCATTTATTGCCGCAGAGGCATTTAATCTCAAGGGTGGGAGGAAAATCAACCACAATCACATGAAAGAGGGAATAGAAGAATGAAGAAGAGACACATGACACACTAACGTTCAGCTCTGATCTGTATGTCTGCTTCAGTGTCATGCTCTGTACAGACTCTGTACAGACTCTACTGGATAGACTGTGGGTGGCAGAGCAAGATATCTCTCTCTATAGCTCTGTTCCAAAACCGAGTGAGCTTGTTGTCTGCACAGGAGGATACCTTCTATGACAGCATGCTTGCTTAAATGAAAACTCATTAAAACAAATAAATGAGTGATTTGAAATGCTCTACATAGGCAGTGATTCTCATAATGATTTCTCAGGCACATCATTAGTACTCGTCATGAGAACTGATAAATTATAATGCTCACAGTTGTTTCCAGTAGTGTTATGGTTGCATGTGGCTAAGCTAATAATTTGAAATTCTAATAAGCATACAAACACTTATAAAATGAAATACAACGCTTAATTTATAAAAAATTTCTCTGCAAAAAAAAAAAAGAAATTTGCATTTGGATAACATTTGAGTGGTTAAGGGATATATTTTTTATTTAATTTAATTTTATATTTAATTTAATTTTATTATTTAATTTTATTTAGTCTTTTATATTTTAGACAGCCTATCTTCATCTTTTCATTGCGTCTAACCAAATAAAATCTTCAGTTTTGATTCGTACTCAAAAAGCACATTTACTGGATTTGTATTATTTTATTCCTCACATAAACAGACAGACATGAAAAGTTGCTTTGGATAAAAGTACCTTTTCAATGCATAAAAAATAAAGCTAACTTTATTTTGTATTTTTTTTATATAAAGCTAACTTTATTTAAAAAAAAATAAAAATAAATAAAAAAATTATAAATAAAAAAATCTGCCTAGCATATATTATGATATAAATGCCTATATTTTTATTAATCTGTATATCGTCTTTTTCTATTTTAAGATGAGTCATCCAGACATTTGAGTTTCTTACATTTTTTTTTTTTTTTTTACAACATTCATTAATTTTCATAAATATTTGACCCCCAAATACCACGACTGATCGAGTATTTAAGAGCATGGTGATGAATGCTTTCACTGTATGAAAAGGAGCAGCTTATACATTCTTCAGAACTCTTTGATTTCTGTTTCATGGATAAAATCATACATGTTTGGAATGACATGAAAAACATTTTACATACATTTTATATTTTGGGGTGAACAATCCCTTCTAGGCAGGCAGCTTGGTTTTGAAACAGCTTATACTGTATATCTCTCTATAGAGTATCTCTTCTTTATCAGTTCTTTTCTCTTTAATATCTACCAGCGGTATAGCTTGTGGAATAGTATGTGAGAAAAAAAAAAAAAAAAAGGCTTAAACAGTGCAGTTCACAAGATGCCAGAAGTTTTGGAGAGAGTAAGTCTGTGTAGTGACAGAGAGGGATGTGGCTGCCTATAGAAAGAGAGGTGTAAGTGTAGAGGGATGAGCTTATCTCCAGGTCTGTAAGGAGGATGATGTCTGCTGGAGCTTTAGACGGCCAAAGTAAATGACAACACAGGGGAACCAGGAAGAGCCAGAGCTGTCAGTCACACAGAGATGTAAGCTGGATCAGAAAGCATAATGCAGGCTTTATATATATATATATATATATGTGTGTGTGTGTGTGTGTGTGTGTGTGTGCAGATGTTCCTGCAGTATCAGTTTGTGGACTAACAGGGATTACCACCACTGAGCCGTCAAAGGAGTCACATAGCTATTAGTATCTGTATCCACCCTCCTCTATCTCTCGCCGTCTCTCTTTGCCACGTGAATCACTACTTTTTGCAAATCGCAGACTCTTCACCATCCTTTTTCTGTCTCCTTCCTTTGTCTGAACATCTTTACCTTTTCCCGTGAACTACATTTTAGAACAGTGTGTGAAAAGATCTGTGACAAATCACCTCGTCCAGACGTCTGTCTGAAGCTTCACATGCCACCAGGTATATTCATTTCCGTCAGCATACAGCAATCCCTACAGACATATGTCATAATTGAAATACAATCCTCTGACTTTGAGAACTTACCACTCTCTCACACAAAAACAACATTTTTATTTTCTGCTTTGTCAAATAAAGGTGTTGAAACATGAGGTAAGTTGTAGAACTGTCAGATTAAGCATGTAGAAATGTGCTACGAGGTGACATCTAACTGTAGAAGTCTATGTTTAAAAATATATGATTTTATGGGTCTAATTTTGAGGTAAGAAAATAAAATTGTATACTCATGAACACGTCTTGTTCTCATGCCATGTCTCCAGTCATAGAATGCTATCTGTGAAAACCAGAGGCAATGAAACAAACAGCTTGCAAACATGAAACACTCTTATCTTTCACCAGTCTGTATCTCTAGCCAAACGTTTGTTTGCACAGCCGCGACTTCTGTTTTTCAATGTTTATTTAATGCAAGCAAAGTTTCA
Organism: Carassius auratus; assembly: GCF_003368295.1. Lineage (NCBI taxonomy): Eukaryota > Metazoa > Chordata > Actinopteri > Cypriniformes > Cyprinidae > Carassius > Carassius auratus. The sequence continues at coordinate 13,262,639 of NC_039276.1, read as the reverse complement.
GCTCTTCATGTTCTTTATCATCAGTCATTTGAAACAAACATGCATTTGTTATTTTAATGACTTCAACCCATTAACTGTGCCTGTCTTTTATACTTCACTTGTGGAAAGTTTGCTTCGTTCTTTCTTAATTGAACAATTACCTTCAAGGGTGAGTTCACCCAAAACATAAGAATTATGACATCATTTACTCACCCCCACTTCTAATTTTAAATCTGAACCTGTATGTTTGTTTTATTCAGAAGTTTCATTTTTTGATGAACGATCCCCAGCAGTAAGCAGTAAGATTTTATACTGCAGTCTGGCAAATCCATACATTATTCTGGATGATCAGTGATGGAGTCTAGTAACCTAAGTTATGTCGCTCATAAAAAAAGTAACACGATACTTTTATTTTAAAAGGGAGAATAATTATGTTTATATTAAATAATTACCTTTCTTAGTGTTAGTTGGCTGAAGCTGTATGGTTGGCTTTGAGGAGCATTAGCAAAGAAATGTGCACAAAATGCACGTTTTGGCCAGTTGCAATCCATATAAAGCCCCCACCTTAATATTTTAAACACTTGAAAAGTGGGGTATTAAAATGTTTATTTTTTGGGGGAAAGTGTCTATCACTTTTAAAACAGTGATATTAAAACAACAGATTCAGTATACACCATATTGATGATGCATACTTTAACAAGCAGTTGAGTCTGGAATGTGAACTCGGTTCTCTGAATTGTTAAGTGTTTTCTTTTAAATGGTTTATATGAGGAAACACTTAATGTAAAACATTTCACAATGAATTTATATTCTGGGTTTACCTGCTTTCCTGTACAAAGTATGCATCGTCAATAAGGTTTATACTGAGTTTGGCCTATCACTGTATCACTGTCTTTGCTAATACACTACTTGTAAAAATAACTGATGGTCAGTGGAGGAAAGCCTTGTTACGCTCTACATGTGGCCATTCCTAGAAGGATGTGATATCAAGTTAAAACTATGAAAAAATAAATAAATAAGAAAGTAATTCAGGCACTATAGTACATTTAAAAAGTAACACACTTTGTGATTATGTAATGCAAAATGGCTTCAAACTATAAAAACATGGATGTAGTGTCCGTGACGTCACCCATAGGTTTCCGAAAAGCTTTTTGAAGCCAAAAGTACGCGGAGTCAGCCATCGCCATCTTGGCAGCGCATCACTGTGTCACTCCCGGATAATCAAAGAGCAAAATTAGCTATATAGAAAAATAACTTTTTGAACCAGGCTATAAAGTTTTTTTTATTTATTTTTTTTGCTGTAAAGTTGGGGATATTAAAAGGGAAGTCTATGGGATTGACTCCCTTTTGTAGCGTCTCTAGCGGCCAGTTGACAAATTACAGTTTAAGTCACTTCCTTGTTGGCTTCAGGAGAGAGAGTGGGAGGTTGCCCGCTTGGTCAGAATGTTCACGTGAATTGATCAATGTGTGTGCGTGTGTGTGTGTGGTAACATTAAAGACTCCCTTAGAACAGCTGCCTCAGCCTTCAGCAAGACTACATCAAACACATAATATCTAATCTAGAGAGCGAGGGAAAATAATCGGAAGGAAGTGTATGACTGGACGGAATAAAAATAAGAAGCTTTTTTTCCGTTGTTTGTGAGCTTCACTCATTCAATCATGTGCAATTTGCTGGGGTAATTGAGGTGGGACAAATAGGAAAGAGTTAAGCAATTAAGAGTTCACAGGTTGCAGCTGTGTTCTGACAAGCCGTCATTAGTTTTCTAATGATCTGCTTTTTTCTGTTGCTTTCCCTTAGGTTTTCTCGGGCCAGGATAGGGTTTCAGATTGGAACATCTGGAGTTTTATGTTGAAACGGTATCATTCTGCCAACGAGACCCGGGTGAAACCATTAGGCCAATGAAGACAGAAGAGCAAGTTTGACTGCGTTGACACACGCAGCGTTCTGGTATGCTCTTTAATCACCGCTTATCTGCAGGAGCACAGTTAAACAGCTTCCTCTCCTTCCTCTTGACATCTACATCACTCCCTCAAACCTTGGCCCTTCATCTCTCTCTCCCTCTGTAATGTCGTTGTTTTCAGCTTTACTTTGTTTACGCTCTCTTTTCCCCAAGTTTGAAAAAACAGCCTGTGCCACTGATATGTGTGCCGACTATGACAAAAGCGCTGCTGAGGAATGTACTGCGTGTCTGTATGATAGAATACTGGGTAAATATAGCTGTCGTTTTTTATGCGGGTCTGTTTCTGCACCATTGTTTTCGCTGACAGAATGAAAGCACAAGGCCTAAACAAATTCAGACAAATAAGGTAAAGTGTGCATGCATTCAGTCTTTAATTTTCCCTTTTTGTATGTTCTGTCTGCAGTTTTATTGACCATTATTTGATCGATTGATTGGTTGGTTGATTTTTAGTTTTTCGGTCTATATATTATATTTATATTTTGGTCTATATAACTAATTTTGCCCTTCATGACAACTGTGAGGGGGGGTGAAGTTTTTTATTTATTTTTTTTACAACTCATCTGTTTAAATTACATTAAGCCTTAAAGGGTTGCATAATTAAGGGTGTGGCCACTTGAGTGACAGGTGGATTGCCACTGCTGACACTGCCGTCGCGCTACATGGGTGTGGTTTGAGCAACCAGGTCCCACCTCATTTTTGCCCATTTTTGATTATCCGGGGGTGATGACTGCCAAGATGGTGATGGCCTCCTCTGCCCACTTTTGGCTTCAAAAACGCTCTTCGGAAACCTATGCAGTCTATGGCTCAGATACATTGAGAAATCACAAATCAGCTCAGTTTTGTGCAATTTCTATGGCTCCATTAGGACAAATAAAGGAGAACTGTATGGTATCAGCAGCTAGGCTACTTGAGTCTTCAATCGGTGCTGAATCACCCACATTAATGAACCTCGTCTTAGTCTTGCATGGCATTTAATGCAAGACCCTGAGTTTACGTCCGCCAACAACGTTTTTAAAGGAGTCGTCGAACAGATCCGACGATCCCTTACAGACAGAACATCACACTACCCTCCAATTTCATCGGAAGACCAGCAAATACTGAAGCGATCTGCTGCACTTGACCCTGGCAACCCGAAAGGTTTATTTAACAAGGTGTGGTATGACATGCAGTTACACTTTGCCTGAAGAGGGAAGGAGGACAATCGACAACTTTTGCCAGAATCATTTGAACTAAAGAGAGACGAAAATGGTACAGAATGTTTTACTATTTTTTGTTTGTTTTTATTTTTCACTTCTTAAACAATTGTGAATTTACATTATGCCTTTAAATTAATAGTACCCACTGCAAATCATCCAAGGGGTGGCCACAGGGGTGGCCAGAGTTTGTACAGTGGTGGCTGTGGCTACCCCTTACAAAGGAAGGTCAGTCATACGGGTTTCAAATGATATGATAAAGAATATGAATTAGCAACAAATCTTTTCTTCCATATTGTGAAGTACATCCAAGCACACTAATTTTAACTATCATAAAAAAAAAAAAATGTGAAGTGGGGACTTGTTTGTATCCATCAGATTGTCCTTATGTAAGCTTGCAGTCAGTTTTAAGAAAGGGCCTGTTTAAACCAACTAAATGATTGGAGGAGTCAGGCTTACACAACCAGTGAGTAGTCGAGTTATGACATTTTGATTAAAAATTACAAGGTAGAAATTACAAAACTCAAACACAGATGAATCATTTAACCGTAAGGTTAGAGGCAATCATTTAAGTCTCTTCCCATTCTAGGAATTGTTTCGGAGCTGTCATTAAGAGGGCAGTGTTATGTAGGTCTGGGATACCACCCTGTGATTTCTGTTCAGATCTGTATCGCAGTAGTTCGGCTCATATGTGACATTCTCATCAGCTGCATCATATGTGGTATTTCCTGTTGACATTAGATCAAGCAGAGGGCTGGGAACAGAGGAAGCGGACTAATTGATGGATCGATTGCTTATCAACACTGCAAATCAGTGAAATTGGTATTTAGCTTTCCATCTTAACAAGCAAAGCAAATCACAGCACAGTTCGTGGAGTAGTTCACCCCAAAATGAAAATGCTGTCATTTTTAACTCCACTCTCCTTTCATTCCAAACTCATGTTATTATGTTTGTCTATGCAGCACCAAGATATATGTATGCAGCTATAAGGACTGCTCCAAAAAATAACAACAAAACCGTAGAAGCTGTCCATTTGATTGGTGCATTATTTGCCAGGTCCTCTAATATGACATTACAGCAGCTTTGTGTGAAGAACAGACTTAAACATAGTTGTTTTCAGTCATATTCCTTCCCTGCCAAAGCTTTTAATCAAGACACATTCACATTCCATTCCTAAAGCTCAAACATTAGAACATGATGTTCACGCAAGTTGCTTTGCACTGAAGCATCTGCCAAATGCATAAATGTAAATTTTGTCAGTACTGACGCCAAAATTCCATGGAGAGTGATACTTGAATTTTCACACATTTTCCATGAATAACAACCTAAATTTCTATATTTTCTGCCCACTCAAAGCTATCATGTCTTCAGAAGACTCAGGCATGAGTCATTATTTATCCTGTTTTATCATATTTTTTATGCTAACTAGACACCATCTTTGATTCTCTCTTTTGTATGAGGCTAAAACACCAAGCTTCCCAATGATTCCCAAAAACGGTTCATACTTCTGCTCTGCCCAAAATGTGTTGAGTAGTTCTGATGTAATTTATTTTTATAGTTCAAATATTACAGTGCATATCATGCCTTATGTATGCTATATTGATATAATTTAATCTGAGCTGGTCCAGAACAACTTTCTGTAAAACTGCTTTCAGTCAAACTTAATCAGACATGACTGGCACACACTGACATTACCTCTGACATAAACATCATTTCTCGTAGAATGACTGTAGCTGTGGCGTTGCCGAGAGCTGAGTTCAATAATAACAAAAATATTTGCCCATCTTTGTACAAATAATCAAGGATGATAGCACATTTTTGTCTCCTTTCTTTTTCTTTCTTTCTTTCCTGAAACATTTGCTATAGAAATATGCCATGAGAAATCATGTTACAGTTATTTTACTAGTGTTGTTAATTGTTGGTAATAGTATAGAAAGAAAAAAAAAAGAGCACTTATGCGTGTTGAATATGTTGGGTCCATTTTTCCTGCACACAACTTAAATAAAGTATAACAGGTATGTCAGCTGTGTTGATGCACTTCGCTGTGACCAAAAATGATGTAGGATCGCAATATGTAACCTTTGTTTGGCTGAAATATCGAGAGAGAGCTTGTTGCTGAAGGACTTCACTGTGACCGGTTTAACTTATTACACCATGCACTGCATACCGAGTGTAGTTTGTTTAAAGCCCAAAACTTTATTTTTGATTTCAGTTTTTAGTGAAAACTTTAACTTTGTTTTTGATAAAACAAGTAAGTATTACTGTATGGGTGTTCTTATTCATGAGCTTAATTATTTTAACAAAATGGTAAAAATGTTAATAAATGGATTAAACAATTTTTTCAGCAAGTAACAGTATCAAAGTCTGTTTTAGTGCATTGCATTGCATGCTTCTTATCCAATCAAAAGCATCTGTATGTCATATATATTCCAAGCTTCTGTTTTTTGCTTTTGTCTTCTCTATTGATTGTTTTTTTTTTCTTCTTTTCTTTCTATCTCTCTCGGCAGTGACCGAGGAAAGGAAAACAGACCTTGTTTGGCTAAAGCCATCTTTTCCTTTCCTTCCTTTCTCTTGTAGCTCATACAGACAAAACCTGTTGAGCCTGGAGGGCAGGAGAGAGAAAGAGGCACGGGTGAGGGCAGGAGAGCAGGTAAATAAACAGAACAAACTACAAACCCCCGTGAGCATTGATAGCCAGCTTTCTCCTCAGATCATTCACTCAGTCGAGAGCCGCTCTCTCACCGTCCACCCTTTAAACAGCAGCTGGTGGACCTGAACCTCGATGGAGGCCTCAATCCCTTACAAATGTTTGGATTACAGAAATGACCCGCTGAAGGAGTGTTGCACTGTTAAGTGAGACATTATTCTTGTGGGCTACTCTCGGGCGAAAAGCAAATTCTATACCTGTTTTGACATAAAGGTTTCAGTGTACATGTACAGTATGCTTCAACAAAGAGCTCCTTGTGTTCAGAGTGAACACGCACACACTTACAAGAAAAGAAAAGATGAAAAGCGGGATGGGGGGGGGGGGGGTAACACTGCCTAGATGGAGTCAGTCAATGGAGCCGTCAAGTTATCAGTTAACTCCAGTGGCATGTAGTCAGCGGAGCAGAGCAAGAGAGAAAGAAGTGAAGTAGAGGGGAAGAAAGGAGTGAAGGGGAGGGCTGAAACAGGACACTGGTTTAGGGTGCGACGGCTGAGTTGAGCTCTTATCAGCACTTCTCTCTCAATTACACTGCTAACGCTACTCTCTCGCTCTCTTTATTTCAATCTCTCCATTATTCCACTTATCTGTGTTGCTTTCTTACCTAGTGCCTTTGCAAAAGGGCAAATTACGTGAAAGAGGAGACCGTATTTGAACAGATCCCAAACTGTGAGCTCAGTGAGGGGGTTTGTGTGTATGTGAGAGAGGGAGAGAGTCACTGAAAGTCAAAGGCATCTCACATTAATATTCTGTAAAATCTTTTTATTTTTTTAAAGAACTGTCCTCTGTTAATCTAAATCAGTAGTTACCAAAATATCAGATGCTTTATTATTATTATTATTATTAGGGGCCAAGCACCGAAGGTGCGTAGGACCCTCTTGTTTTTGTTGGCGTTCTTATTATTAGGGGCCAAGCACCGAAGGTGCGTAGGCACCTATTGTTTTCGTTGGCGTTATTATTATTCTTCTTCTTCTTCTTCTTCTTCCGCCGCAAGTCTATGGCAGCCCATAGAACCGTTTGCGGGAAAGTTGTATAATTTGGCACACTGATAGAGGACAGTCCCAACATTAACTATAGCAAATTTGAAGCCTCTAACTCCTACTCTCTAGCGCCACCACTTGTCCAAACTTTCAATGTTTGTATGCTAATAACTTTTGAACCGTAAGCCAGAAAATGGAAATTCTTTTTTCCTCTGAATCCTTGGCTCAGACCAAGTCGAATGAACCCTAAAATTCAAAAATCGCAAGGTTTAGTTTTTTCGCTATTTTCAATTATTCGAAAAACCTACTTTTTCGAACTCGGCCTAGACGGTTAGTCCGATTGCCACGAAAATTGGCTCAGATCATCTTCAGACCATGCTGGCAAAAAGTTATGGAATTCAAGTTGATTCGTCCAACTGTTGTCGAATGACACGTAAACAAATTTGACGAAAAGCACGCAAACATGCACGTGAGGCTATATCCCGGCAACGGTTTGTCATATTGAGACCAAACTTGGCGTGTGTTATAACAATCATGAACTGAGACTACCTGCTGTGTTTCGACACAGCGCCACCTAGTGGTCAGGAGATATGAAAAATGCATATTTTGGCTTATAACTACTGAATGGTTTGGCCAAAAATCACACAACTGGTCTCTTTAGATTCAGTGAGTCATGTCGAGTCGAATGATATCCAATTTTCCTGTGTCGGCCATTTTAGGCGTCGGCCATTTTGAATTATGTTTCAAAATGCTGTATTTTTTGAACGCAGCATCGTATCGTTTCGCAAATAATTACAAAAATATTCGGCTCCATGCCCTGAAGGTACTCAAAAAGTTTGGTGGCAGCGCCACCTTGTGGCCAATAGTTATAATGAAATATCACATAAACGCTAATAACTTTTGAATAAATTAGTCTATTAAAATTAAAATGGTCTCGCTATATTCTGTGGGTCATGCCGAGAGTATTGATACCAATAATGTGAAAATTGGCCTTACTTCCTGTCCGCCATTTTGCTTAATGTTGAAAACCTACTTTTTCAAACTCCTCCTAGACCGTTAGCCCAATTTTCACCAAATTTGACGTGAATCATCTTCAGACCATGCTGGCAAAAAGTTATGGATTTTGTGTCGATATACGTAACGGTTCAAATTTAGCGCATCAAAGAATTTGCTGGAAGGGTGCCAAAATGCATTTGAGGCTGTATCTCTGCAACACTTTGACATATTTGCACCAAACTTTGTATGTGTCATCGCCACCTCACACTGACCATGCCACATAAATTTGGTAACAGCGCCACCTATTGGTCAAGAGTAATAAAACATTCATTAACCATGAGTAATTATACTTTTTAAAATGCTAATAACTTTTTAGTCCATTAGCCTATTGCAACGAAACTGGGCTCAAAATATTCCCTGGCTTATGCCGATAACATAGATACCAAATATGCCAGTGTTTACTGAAGTTCCGGTCCACCATTTTGATTTATGTGGAAAACCTACTTTTTCAAACTCCTCATGAACCGTATGTCCAATTTTCACCAAATTCGAATCAGATGATCTTCAGACTATGTTGACACAAAGTTATGGATTTTGTGTCGATAGACAAAACCGTTTTCGCATAACAAAGCGACGAAGTTGAAACACAATGACAAAATGACACTTGAGGCTGCATCTCTGGAATGCTGTGGCATATTAACACCAAACTTTGTGTGTGTCATTGAAAAGTCAAACAGAGTACACCAAATTGATTTCATAACAGTGCCACCTATTGGTCAAACTTTATAAGCCAAGTAATCATGCTACTAGAGGTGGTAATATGATTTTTTTTTTGCCATTTCAATTACAATAATTCCAAAATTACTGTTATTGCTCATTAATGTATTTGGTGTGATGCTTCATGCCATGCTTAGCTCCTACATTTGCCGTTGGAGTGCTTGGCCCCGTAATTGCTGCTTGCAGCTATATTTAGGGGCCAAGCACCGAAGGTGCGTAGGACCCTCTTGTTTTTGTTGGCGTTCTTATTATTATTATTATTATTCTTCCGACTGGGCGTCTATGGCAGCCCATAGAACCGAATGCGGGAAAGTTGTAATGGTTTGACATTCTGATAGAGGACAGTGCCAACATTAAGTACACCAATTTTGGTGTGTCTAAGTCAATCCCTCTAGCGCCACCAACTGTCCAAAATTTCACTTTAATTTTGTTAATAACTTTTTAACCCTAAGGCCAATCAACGAAATTCTTTTTTCCTCTAATTTCTGAGCTCATGCCGATTCGATTGCACCCTACGAAGTCATTTCCGTCATAGAAATATGACCGCCATTTTGAATTTCTTTAAAAACCTACTTTTTCGAACTCGTCCTAGACGGTTTGTCCGATTCACACGAAAATTGAACCATATCATCCTCAGGCAGTGCTGACCAAAAGTTATGCAAATCAAATTGATTCGTCAAACCGTTTTCGATAAACGCTCTAACAAATTTTATGTAGTGCTTACAAAAACAGCCGTAAGGCTGTATCTCGGCAACGACTTATCCTATTCAGACCAAACTCGGTACATGTCATAACAAGCATGACCTGAGGCAACATGCTGTGATTGGGCGCAGCGCCACCTACTGATCCGGAGATATGAAAAACTGCTATTTTTGCTTATAACTTCTGAACAGTTAGTCCAAAAATCATAACATTGGTCTTGTTAGATTCAGGGCAACATGCCGAGTCGACTGATATCCAATTTGACCATTTCGGCCATTTTGACTGTCGGCCATTTTGAATTTTGTGCTAAAATGCTGTATTTTAAGAACGCATCAGCAGATTGTTACGAAACTTGGTATGGTTCATCAGCACAATGTCCTGAAGGAGCGTGAGAAGTTTCAAAACAGCGCCACCTAGTGGTGATCTTCTTTTTTTAAATGCTTATAACTTTGGGTGTGGTTGACTTATTTTCACGAGACTCATCAAATTGGACTCCTGAAACCTTACCGAGTCCTATGATACCAAACATGCTAGGTTTTGCCTTTCGGTTTGTGTAGCGTTGTGATTTAGCGCTTAAAAAACATTTGGCTATATCTTCGAAACCGCTTGTCTGATCGAGACGAAACCACCGTCAGAAGTTCGGAAACATAGGTCGATAGCTAAACGCCAATGCCCAAATGCCAAAATATTGATAGTAAGGGGTAGTAATATTCAATCAAAGTCAAGAGTCAGTCATTTTTTACGTGCTTTTTCATATAAATGTCTATAACTCTGAAGTGAATTGAGATATTTTCACCAAAATTGACACACATATGTATGGGCTCACTCTGAGCACACATAAAAAAAATGGTGGGACTGAGCCTCTTGGTGGCGCTATAATAGAACAAAACATGAAATTCTCATTGACTTCAATACAGTTTTATGAAATAAAATTCTATACTAAACAAATGCATTGGTGTAATATTACGAAACTCAGAATGTGCCAACAACACCATCCCCTGAAGGTATTCAAAATATTTTGAAAGAGCGCCACCTAGTGGTCAAAAGTTATAACTCAATTTACGTAAAGGCTAATAACTTTTGAATAAATCTGGCTATTGACATGACGCTGGTCTTTGTAGATTCCTTGGGTCAAGTCGAGAACATAGATACAAAGTTTTCCTTATTTGGCTGAACTTCCTGTCCGCCATTTTGATTAATGTTGAAAACCTACTTTTTCGAACTCCTCCTAGACCGTTTGTCAGATTTTCACCAAATTTGACGTGGCTCATCTTCAGAACATGCTTGCAAAAAGTTATGGATTTCGTGTCGACATACGAAACGGTTCTCATTTAGCGCATCAACAAATCTGCTTGAATGGTGCCAAAATGCATTTGAGGCTGTATCTCTGCAAAGCTTTGACATATTTGCACCAAACTTTGTATGTGTCATCGACACCTCACACTGACCGTTCCAAACTAATTTGGTAACAGCACCACCTATTGGTTACACGTGATAAGCCAATAAATCCTATTACTAGTTGTTGTGTTGATTGTTTTCAAGCCATTTTGCCTAAAATAATCTTAAAACTGTCTTAATTACTCATTCCTGCTGTTCGTCTGAAGCTTGCTTCTGTAGTGCTTGGCCCCGTTATTGCTGCTTGCAGCTATATTTAGGGGCCAAGCACCGAAGGTGCGTAGGCACCTATTGTTTCCGTTGGCGTTATTAGGGGCCAAGCACCGAAGGTGCGTAGGCACCTATTGTTTTCGTTGGCGTTATTATTATTATTATTCTTCTTCTTCTTCTTCTTCCGCCGCAAGTCTATGGCAGCCCATAGAACCGATTGCGGGAAAGTTGTATAATTTGGCACACTGATAGAGGACAGTCCCAACATTAACTATAGCAAATTTGAAGTCTCTATCTCCTACTCTCTAGCGCCACCACTTGTCCAAACTTTCAATGTTTGTATGCTAATAACTTTTGAACCGTAAGCCAGAAAATGGAAATTCTTTTTTCCTCTGAATCCTTGGCTCATGCCGAGTCGAATGGATACCAAAATTCAAAAATCGCAAGGTTTAGTTTTTTCGCTATTTTCAATTATTCGAAAAACCTACTTTTTCGAACTCGTCCTAGACGGTTAGTCCGATTGCCACGAAAATTGGCTCAGATCATCTTCAGACCATGCTGGCAAAAAGTTATGGAATTCAAGTTGATTCGTCCAACTGTTGTCGAATGACACGTAAACAAATTTGACGAAAAGCACGCAAACATGCACGTGAGGCTATATCCCGGCAACGGTTTGTCATATTGAGACGAAACTTGGCGTGTGTTATAACAAGCATGAACTGAGACTACCTGCAGTGTTTCGACACAGCGCCACCTAGTGGTCAGGAGATATGAAAAATGCATATTTTGGCTTATAACTTCTGAATGGTTTGGCCAAAAATTACAAAACTGGTCTCTGTAGATTCAGTGCGTCATGTCGAGTCAAATGATATCCAATTTTCCTGTGTCGGCCATTTTAGGCGTCGGCCATTTTGAATTATGATTTAAAATGCTGTATTTTTTGAACGCAGCATCGTATCGTTTCGCAAATAATTACAAAAATATTCGGCTCCATGCCCTGAAGGTACTCAAAAAGTTTGGTGGCAGCGCCACCTTGTGGCCAATAGTTATAATGAAATATCACATAAATGCTAATAACTTTTGAATAAATTAGTCTATTAAAATTAAAATGATCTCGCTATATTCTGTGGGTCATGCCGAGAGTATTGATACCAATAATGTGAAAATTGGCCTTACTTCCTGTCCGCCATTTTGCTTAATGTTGAAAACCTACTTTTTCGAACTCCTCCTAGACCGTTAGCCCAATTTTCACCAAATTTGACGTGCATCATCTTCAGACCATGCTGGCAAAAAGTTATGGATTTTGTGTCGATATACGTAACGGTTCTCATTTAGCGCATCAACGAATTTGCTGGAAGGGTGCCAAAATGCATTTGAGGCTGTATCTCTGCAACACTTTGACATATTTGCACCAAACTTTGTATGTGTCATCGCCACCTCACACTGACCATGCCACATAAATTTGGTAACAGCGCCACCTATTGGTCAAGAGTAATAAACCATTCATTAACCATGAGTAATTACACTTTTTAAAATGCTAATAACTTTTTAATGCATTAGCCTATTTGAAGGAAACTGGGCTCAAAATATTCCCTGGCTTATGCCGATAACATAGATACCAAATATACCACGGTAAGCTGAACTTCCGGTCCGCCATTTTGATTTATGTTGAAAACATACTTTTTCAAACTCCTCATCAACCGTATGTCCAATTTTCACCAAATTCGAATCAAATGATCTTCAGGCTATACTGATTCAAAGTTATGGATTTTGAGTCGATAGACAAAACCGTTTTCGCATACCACATCGACGAATTTGAGGCACAATGAGAAAATGACACTTGAGGCTGTATCCCTGGAATGCTTTGGCATATTGACACCAAACTTTGTGTGTGTCATTGAAAAGACACACAGAGTACACCAAATTGATTTTAAGTGCCACCTATTGGTCAAGCTTGATAAGCCAAGTAATCATGCTACTAGAGGTGTTATTATGATTTTTTTTAGCCATTTCAATTACAATAATTCCAAATTTGCTGTTATTGCTCATTAATGTATTTGGTGTGATTCTTCATGCGATGCTTAGCTCCTTCATTTGCCGTTGGAGTGCTTGGCCCCGTAATTGCTGCTTGCAGCTATATTTATTATTATTCTGCTTCTTCTTCTTCTTCTTCTTCCGCCGCAAGTCTATGGCAGCCCATAGAACCGATTGCGGGAAAGTTGTATAATTTGGCACACTGATAGAGGACAGTCCCAGCATTAACTATAGCAAATTTGAAGTCTCTAACTCCAACTCTCTAGCGCCACCACTTGTCCAAACTTTCAATGTTTCTATGCTAATAACTTTTGAACCGTAAGCCAGAAAATGAAAATTATTGTTTCTTCTGAATCCTTGGCTCATGCCAAGTCGAATGAACCCCAAAATTCAAAAATCGCAAGGTTTAGTTTTTTCGCTATTTTCAATTATTCGAAAAACCTACTTTTTCGAACTCGTCCTAGACGGTTAGTCCGATTGCCACGAAAATTGGCTCAGATCATCTTCAGACCATGCTGGCAAAAAGTTATGGAATTCAAGTTGATTCGTCCAACTGTTGTCGAATGACACGTAAACAAATTTGACGAAAAGCACGCAAACATGCACGTGAGGCTATATCCCGGCAACGGTTTGTCATATTGAGACCAAACTTGCCGTGTGTTATAACAAGCATGAACTGAGACTACCTGCAGTGTTTCGAAACAGCGCCACCTAATGGTCAGGAGATATGAAAAATGCATATTTTGGCTTATAACTACTGAATGGTTTGGCCAAAAATCACACAACTGGTCTCTTTAGATTCAGTGAGTCATGTCGAGTCAAATGATATCCAATTTTCCCGTGTCGGCCATTTTAGGCGTCGGCCATTTTGAATTATGATTTAAAATGCTGTATTTTTTGAACACAGCATCGTATCGTTTCGCAAATAATTACAAAAATATTCGGCTCCATGCCCTGAAGGTACTCAAAAAGTTTGGTGGCAGCGCCACCTTGTGGCCAATAGTTATAATGAAATATCACATAAATGCTAATAACTTTTGAATAAATTAGTCTATTAAAATTAAAATGGACTCGCTATATTCTGTGGGTCATGCCGAGAGTATTGATACCAATAATGTGAAAATTGGCCTTACTTCCTGTCCGCCATTTTGCTTAATGTTGAAAACCTACTTTTTCGAACTCCTCCTAGACCGTTAGCCCAATTCTCACCAAATTTGACGTGAATCATCTTCAGACCATGCTGGCAAAAAGTTATGGATTTTGTGTCGATATACGTAACGGTTCTCATTTAGCGCATCAACGAATTTGCTGGAAGGGTGCCAAAATGCATTTGAGGCTGTATCTCTGCAACACTTTGACATATTTGCACCAAACTTTGTATGTGTCATCGCCACCTCACACTGACCATGCCACATAAATTTGGTAACTGCGCCACCTATTGGTCGAGATTAATAAACCATTCATTAACCATGAGTAATTACACTTTTTAAAATGCTAATAACTTTTTAATGCATTAGCCTATTTGAAGGAAACTGGGCTCAAAATATTCCCTGGCTTATGCCGATAACATAGATACCAAATATACCACGGTAAGCTGAACTTCCGGTCCGCCATTTTGATTTATGTTGAAAACATACTTTTTCGAACTCCTGATCAACCGTTTGTCCGATTTTCACCAAATTCGAATCAAATGATCTTCAGGCTATACTGATTCAAAATTATGGATTTTGAGTCGATAGACAAAACCGTTTTCGCATACCACATCGACGAATTTGAGGCACAATGAGAAAATGACACTTGAGGCTGTATCCCTGGAATGCTTTGGCATATTGACACCAAACTTTGTGTGTGTCATTGAAAAGTCACACAGAGTACACCAAATTGATTTTATAACAGTGTCACCTATTGGTCAAGCTTGATAAACCAAGTAATCATGCTACTAGAGGTGGTATTGGTGTTTTTTTTTTTCTTTTGCCATTTCAAATACAATAATTCCAAAATTGCTGTTATTGCTCATTAATGTATTTGGTGTGATGCTTTATGCGATGCTTAGCTACTACATTTGCCGTTGGAGTGCTTGGCCCCGTAATTGCTGCTTGCAGCTATATTTATTATTATTATTCTTCCGACTGGGGGTCTATGTCAGCCCATAGAACCGAATGCGGGAAAGTTGTAATGGTTTGACATTCTGATAGAGGACAGTGCCAACATTAAGTACACCAATTTTGGTGTGTCTAAGTCAATCCCTCTAGCGCCACCAACTGTCCAAAATTTCACTTTTATTTTGTTAATAACTTTTTAACCGTAAGGCCAATCAACAAAATTATTTTTTCCTCTGATTTCTGAGCTCATGCCAATTCGATTGCACCCTATCCAGTCATTTTTCGTCATAGAAATATGGCCGCCATTTTGAATTTTTTAAAAACCTACTTTTTCGAACTCGTCCTAGACGGTTTGTCCGATTCACACGAAAATTGAACCATATCATCCTCAGGCAGTGTTGACCAAAAGTTATGCAAATCAAATTGATTCGTCAAACCGTTTTCGATAAACGCTCTAACAAATTTTACATAGTGCTTACAAAAACAGTCGTAAGGCTGTATCTCGGCAACGACTTATCCTATTCAGACCAAACTTGGTACATGTCATAACAACCATGACCTGAGGCAACATGCTGTGTTTGGACATAGCGCCACCTACTGGTCCGGAGATATGAAAAACTGCTCTTTTTGCTTATAACTTCTGAACAGTTTGTCCAAAAATCATAACATTGGTCTTGTTAGATTCAGGGCAACATGCCGAGTCGACTGATATCCAATTTTACCAATTCGGCCATTTTGACTGTCGGCCATTTTGAATTTTGTGCTAAAATGCTGTATTTTCAGAACGCATCAACGGATTGTTACAACACTTGGTATGGGTCATCAACACAATGTCCTGAAGGAGCGTGAGAAGTTTCGAAACAGCGCCACCTAGTGGTGATCTTCTTTTTTTAAATGCTTATAACTTTGGGTGTGGTCGACTTATTTTCACCAGACTCATCAAATTGGACTCCTGAAACCTTACCGAGTCCTACGATACCAAACATGCTAGGTTTCGCCTTACGGTTTGTGTAGCGTTGTGATTTAGCGCTTAAAAAACATTTGGCTATATCTTCGAAACCGCTTGTCTGATCGAGACGAAACCACCGTCAGAAGTTCGGAAACATAGGTCGATAGCTATACGACAATGCCCAAATGCCAAAATATTGATAGTAAGGGGTAGTAATATTCAATCAAAGTCAAGAGTCAGTCATTTTTTACATGCTTTTTCATATAAATGTCTATAACTCTGAAGTGAATTGAGATATTTTCACCAAAATTGACACACATATGTATGGGCTCACTCTGAGGACACATACAAAAAATGGTGGGACTGAGCCTCTTGGTGGCGCTATAATAGAACAAAACATGAAATTCCCATTGACTTCAATACAGTTTTATGAAATAAAATGCTATACTAAACAAATGCATTGGTGTAATATTACGAAACTCAGAATGTGCCAACAACACCATGCCCTGAAGGTACTCAAAATATTTTGAAACAGTGCCACCTAGTGGTCAAAAGTTATAAATCAATTTACATAAAGGCTAATAACTTTTGAAAAGATCTGGCTATTGACATGACGCTGATCTTAATAGATTCCTTGGGACAGGCCGAGAACATAGATACCAAGTTTTCCTTATTTGGCTGAACTTCCTGTCCGCCATTTTGATTAATGTTGAAAACCTACTTTTTCGAACTCCTCCTAGACCGTTAGTCAGACTTTCACCAAATTTGACGTGGATCATCTTCAGATCAAGCTGGCAAAATGTTATGGATTTCGTGTCGATATACGAAACGGTTCTCATTTAGCGCATCAACGAATCTGCTGGAAGGGTTCCAAAATGCATTTGAGGCTGTATCTCTGCAAAGCTTTGACATATTTGCACCAAACTTTGTATGTGTCATCGTCACCTCACACTGACCATTCCAAACTAATTTGGTAACAGCGCCACCTATTGGTTACACGTGATAAGCCAATAAATCCTATTACTAGTTGTTGTGTTTATTGTTTTCAAGCCATTTTGCCTAAAATAATCTTAAAACTGTCTTGATTACTCATTCCTGCCGTTCGTCTGAAGCTTGCTTCTGTAGTGCTTGGCCCCGTTATTGCTGCTTGCAGCTATATTTATTATTATTATTATTATTATTATTATTATATATTTTGTAAAAGATTAAATGTTCAAAGTGCTCAACAGGACTTCATTTATTTGATCAAAAATACAGTAATACTTAATATTATATATATATATATATATATACATGCAGGTTTATATTTTTTGTAGGTCTGCTTTTACTAGTTTAGGGTGAATTATTCCTTTTTTAGATTTAAGCCTTTAAGCCCCTCTATGTACTGTATGATTAGAGTTGGCTGATGTTTTTGCATTTGCTGAGAGCATCAGCATGTCAAACTGGCAAACAACACGAGAATGCACAGTATTGTAGAAAGATGGCGATGGATTATGGCTCTTCACAATGAATATCACTGCAGAGTTCACACTCATGCACACACACCCACACCTGTGTGAACTCGGCAGCTGCTTTGGCGTTTCAGGAATAGAACATGAGACACTGTATAGAGAGTAGCATTTTTAACACTTTCCAACGCTTTTAAGAACATGACACCTGCTGATGAACTCTGCAGCTGGACGCTCTTAAACTACGGATTGCAACAAAGGTGAAAAAATCCAAATGAAAGGCAGCTGCACAACACCTCTATTCTCAGGATCTTTTTAAAATATGTAGCTGCTTTTCTATATTCCTCCATCTTTCATAAGAATGCAAAATGTGTGTTTTTTTGCACTCATCTCTTTGAGATTTTAGGAAGTCTTTTCTCTTTTCCAGCTCTCTGAATGTTTTTCTTTGTTCTATTATTATTTTTTATTTTTTATTTTTTTTTATATATACATGATATACTTTTAAAAATGCATATATTTTAACTTTTTGTAGGTACAGCATACATGTAGCATACATTTAGTATCATGGCACCAAAATTCTTGCACTTCATAACATGTATTTTTTATTTTTATTTTTTTGCAATTTTTATTTTTTGCAATTTGTTTAGACCTTTTGTTTGTTTTCTTTATTCACAGAGTTAGAAACATAAGCTCAGACCGTCATTACAGTATTAATGAACTAATTAGTTGCATTGTTTGTTAGTCCGTTTTTGCTTTAGTTAGCTCACAATGTTGCACATTAATGTCTCCTCATGGCTCATGAAAGAGTTTTAATATTTAGTTGGGTATTGATGTCACAGATGGGGATGATTATACACTGTCACACAGCATTTATGTTCTCAACACAGCATTTGCCTTTGTTTTGTCCATAATATCTTACAATTTCAACACAAGTATCAGAATCAAGCCTTTAAACTGTCAGTTTAATATCTATAATGCTTTGCAAACTCCTTTGTGACATGACCTGTGCCCGGGAAGGAATTTTTTTTTTTTTTTTTTTTTAACCTGAGACATGGCGCCAGTGTAATTAGCATGACCGCGTAAACTATATTCACGTCTAAAAGCTCTAAATGTTTGTTATTGTGCTGGTTTTAATTCTCTTTTATGCAGGCAGTGAACTATAGACAAAGAGCCGAGGTCCTTCAGGACACCAGAGTGCTTTCCAAAGGCACTTAAATCTATTGTTTACAAAGCAAATGCTTAATTACCAGGTTGAATTAATTAATTACACTTCTTCTAAAGACAACAATACCCCATCCCCTGAGTGAACCTGGTGTGTGTGTGTGTGTGTGTGTGTGCCTGTGTGTGTGGAGTCAAGGGGGCTAGAGGTGACCCGGTCCTTCTTCCCTCTAAAAATAAACCAACGGGAAAGAATTGCAGAGCAGGAGAGGACTCGAGTGGGGTGGCTCCAGGGGGAAAAGACAGGTTAACATCACATTAAGTGGAAAGGGCAGAGCAGTTTCTCTCTTCTAAAAGTGGAAATTGTGTGCATATCACAGAACACCCCACACATTGAAAGGTCCATTAGCATAAGGCAGAGAGACAGGTTCTCCAGGGGTGTGCCCACGTTTGAACCAGAGACCCTTCAGGAATAGATCGATGGAACTCTAAATGTTTGCACTCTTTGTTTAACACATTAAATCAATTCAACTTTTAAGGTGAATGATGTTAAAATAGTTTCTCCTGTCTCAGTTTAACATGGTAGATTGACTTCCTGAAGAGTGTAAACACTGACTCTGCAACACTTTCAAAGCATCGCTATCTTTTTTTAAGCTAACTGACAGGTCAGCTTTTGAATCAACCGGTGGGTTTTGGTTGGGACTATCTGCTTATCAAAGAATGGCAGTCAGTGATGGTGTGAGTTCTGAGAAGCCTGTTTGGTATTATTATTATTATTTTGCTGTGTCAGTAAAAACAGAATTTTATTCATTATGAGGGTTGATGTAATTCAATAATCAACTGAGAAATCTGTCTGAAAATAAGGAAATTAATCAGTAATGAGCATGCAGTTCAAAAATGTATAGTCAGATTTTATTATTATTATTTATAATAATTAAGAAATGAATACGTTTATTTAGCCAGGATGTGTTAAATTTATCAAAAATGACGGTAAAGACTTTCTTTTTAATAAAAGAATTGGGAACCCTTTAGGGATCATTTCTCACTATTAACTAGTTGTTTATTAGCATACATACAGTATTACTAGCATATTGGGTGTTTATTAGTACTTAAAAAGCACATATTAATGCCTCATTCCGGATGACCATATTTTAGATCCCCATTCCTACATAATACCTAAACAACTACTTTTCAAACTATTAGTAAGAAGCAAATTAGGAGATTATTGGGGCAAAAGTAGTAATTGTTAGTTACTTAATAGTGAGAATTGGACCTTAAAATAAAGTGTGACCAAATAATCCTGAAAGAAAAAAAAAAACATTGATGTATTAGAATGATCTCTGAAGGATCACATGACATCGAAGACTGTAGTAATGACTGCTGAAAATTCAGCTTTGCTATCAAAAGAATGCATTAAATGGGGTATACATATATACATACGTAAAACTGCATATATATATATATATATATATATATATATATATATATATATATATATATATGAACAGTGTTGTAAAGAAAATGTACAGTATAATTTGATATTTAAACAAACTTAATTTTATCATTTGAATAATTAACATTTAAACGGATACTTAAAAAAAATGATGGGACAAGGTAACATATGTTGTGTAATTTCCAAGTGATTGATTATTGTGTTTTTATTGATTAGTGTTTTATTATTATTATTATTATTATTATTATTATTATTATTATTATTATTATTATTATTATTATTATTATATAGATTTTTGCTAATCTGCTTTTTTATAAAAAACCCTTTATGATCATAATTAAAAGCTTTATTAATTTAGTAGTTTTCCAGTTTGATGTATTGATTTCGCAGGTTTTTTTTTTTTTTTTTTTTTTGTAACAGGTCCTTATATTAGCGATGACAATGAATCATAATCTGTGGTAATTAACAGAATATCACACATGCAGTACTTTAACAAATATTTTACAGTGGGAAAATTATTCAGTTTACATGCTAAATGTGAGCAGTACTAGAATAGCATATTGACTAGAAAGGGACACCATCAATCATGTAGTTCAAATCACTCCGTAATGCTCTTCTTTTTTTTTTTACATATGTGTTGTATTGTCCTTCATAGAGGAGGATAACAGAGAACTTGGCGATTTCCCTGAAGAGACATGCCCATTCCCCTGGTGCACTATGGGATATGCTCACCATTTTTACTTTCCTTCCCATCTTTATTCACCCGTTCTGCTTAGCATTATCTAGCGCTTTTCATAAAACTTGTCTCCCGTTTACCCATTCTTTCTGAATCCTGATTGGCTGCAACTGTCCTGTATAATGTTTGCAGATGTGTCTCATTGAGTTTTGAATGTCTGCAATTAATCTCCCACAAAGCACCAGCAAGACAATAATAGGCCATTTGAATGCGATTGGCCAACAAAGTCTATGAAAGTGAGAGACTCTAGAAATGCATGCACATTTACTCTGTGTGTCTGACTCTCAGTCCAACCAGGGGAACGATAAAATGCTTAGTGTTTTCATGGGAGCACAAGTGAATGGCTTTGCTTTTATACCCTCTATTAATGTGTAATTATAATTCAGATGAAAAGAGAGCTATTATCATTGTGCTGATGAGGCACAGCTCGTTCGCTCTTACTCACTATTGAAAAGCTCTTATTACGATTTTCAGTGTCACTGTGACTGTCTGAGCCTCAGTGGTGAATGCACAAAGGTGTCTGGGTGCTTTTGTTCAGCTGCAAAACTCCCATAAATGTCTGGACCTTTTCTCCTCACCGAAAGTAATGTCTGTGTTTTATCGGTGGAGTAATTTCTTTGAACTGTGTGTAACTGATCATGTGACTGAATACTGGATTAATGGCTGCTAAAAATTCTGAATTATATATTACAGTGTACTTTGACAATATCTTGACTTAAGGTTGAAAACAAAATTTAGTCAGACATCATTCATGCTTAAGGGTTTCCAGAAGCATGAGAGCAATTTGACCTTTAGTTTTATAATTCAAGTGCTATTTGTGTGTGCATGTATGTACAGCAGGACTGTAAGACTTTTCTGCGTTCACTGTTAAGAATGACTGATGGTTTTGCTTCTCTTAAGCACATCATTATGGGAGATGAGTGCATGAAAAGCACTCAAACACACATCTCTGCTGACACTGAGCTCCTTAAGAATGTCAGCTCTACTGAGAGCCTGTTAATCTAATAAATGAATGTGTGCCTATGTGAGTATAAGCAGGATAGAGAAAGAAAGATGTTTTTATCACCAACATACATCTCAGAAATTACTTATAAATATATACTTATATATTTTGCTTACTAATGCAGTCCCCATTGGCTGAACTTTGTGCATGTGTGTGTTTGTGTGTGTTAAAGAGAAATATGTGTGTGAAAGTGCTTCTTCGCACCTCTGGATGGAAGGTAATGTGGTCCGACTCAGACCAAGAGTAAATAAATAAACAAGGGAGGAGAAAGATGACAATGACACATTCCCTCTTTGGAAAAAAATAAGTTGGACATTTTCAAAGGGGAGCGTGTGAAGTGAATGTTATGCGTCACATTGGAAGACTAGTGTCAATGTTTTGCTGACAGAACTTTTAGAGACTTAAACCCAGGTCAGTTGCCAAAGCATTCTGGTTAAGGAAAATTACATTTGAAGGTCTATAAAACATAAAAAAGCAGGAGAATAAACCAGATGGACAGTGAATAGTGATTTGAAAGTCAGGACATTGATTGTTTTGCAAATCACTCTTCAAAGCAACGCTTCCAAATCACACGGATGAGAACAGGCAGACTAGAGGCAACCAGAGACATGATGAAGGACGGCGTTGGTAGAGGGCTGAACACAATGCTGTCAGATTACCTCATGTCTCGTTCACCGGTGAGAAAACCTTACGATACGAAGCGCATGATAATAAAATAACAACACCTTCCATTCACTTAGTCTTTAATAGCGTAATGGAACGTGCTGAGGATGTATGTGTGTGGACAGGATGCACCAGAGGCATCCAAATACATAGACTGACAGGCAGGAAGGTCAGACTGGAACAAGGGATATGACTAGAAAAACATTTTATGTCCTTACGCCTTCCAAAGATTATATAAATACATGTAGACCACATCATTTAATGATTGTTACTGGGATGTGACTTTCAACCAGAATAACAAAGTTTTTGAACCAAATCACCTACCCTGCCTTTACGTTTCAGCATTTATCCTTTGTTGTATTAGCTCATTGAAGTAGCTTGCAGCAACAACAGTTTTCTTGAGTCGACCCACCAACGATGTTCCACAGTGTTTTAGACATGTTTATAGGGTTGCTGCTGGGTGCAGAAATAAATTCTTAGTCTTTGTACCGACTACACCCTCTATCCTCCTTACTTTATGTGTGTGTGTGTGTGTGTGTTAGTGAGACTCCATCAGTGTTTTTGTTCCTGAGATGAACTATTGGCTGGGGTCCACAGCTCTTCATACACACTTCAGAGACCGATGCCCTGCTCTCAGCTCTCTGTTGCCCAGGAAACAACCTTCTCAGTGCCACAGGCAAGGGTGGGCCGCCATTGTGGAGCTATTGAGTAGAGCACTTCAGCTCACAGGACTATAATTCCCTCTCTCATGCTTTCTGTAGAATCCCTCTACCACTGCTGTTCATTATCTTTGGCCATTGTGTGCGCGTGTGTGTGTGTGTGCGCGAACACTTGAATGTGTTTGGTAGTTGCACACCATATCCACGTAAATAACTACCCTTGTATCTCATTCTAATTATTATAATGGTATCATTTTAATGGCATCACAACTTTATTATTGCAGCACTGTGCTTTATACATTGCTATTCCTCAGAAAGAATAGTTTAATCTCATTTTGTGTTCATTTCTCAGTGTTGGAAACAAGATTACATAAAAACTTTTTAAAATGAGTATCCACAGTAATGAACTCTTCTTCTTTATTGCATCTTTGTGGTATCTGTTACCTACATGCTGTTTCAGGACTGATTCCAAACAAGACAACATTAATCCGAAAGCTTTGTTCATGTACGGAGTCTCAGCAGGTCTTGCCCTGAAACCCAAAACCCCTCTGTTATCTGGGATTCATCTAAGAGAAAAGGGGACAGAATCTTTATTAAATTTGGTAATTAATTCAATTTCACTAAAGCTGTGCTGCATTACTTAAATGAGTATTTTAATGTGAACCAGACTTCACATCGAGCATGCAGGGCACAAAAACAAATAGTCACTTGAACTCGATGACACAGCGTTGCATTGTGAAAAGCTAAAAGTGTCTTGACTTCAGCAATAGATAATGATACTGCAAAATCAGTAAATTTTCTAATGGTGTTGATTTTGTTCAGCTTTGAAAGCTTTGCAAAGTAAATAACGTGAGAATGTCATGTAACACTTTTTATGTTTACACGCATCACTTCAATCTTCTGGCACTGGCTTTTTGCTGCAGTTAATTTGATAATTGCTTGTTCTTTTGTTTAAGCTCATAAATAACCGGTTGATTTGTGCCATGTAGTCTCATTTCACTGTCTGATGCATACTAAATATAAAAAGGCATGCTCTAACTGAACATTGACAGATCCAAGCTGGCTTTATACAATTTCCAGAGTTTTTGGCAAAGAAGTCAAGACTGGATGTCCATATAGTCAAAAACAGACATAAAATGCCAAAAAGACAAAAACACACAAAAAAACCTACTAAAACTATAACATTTAAATTAAAACATAAAATATCAAAGCAATAAATATTTCAGAATATTAATAAAACTATAATAACATTTCTGGTTAAAAAATGTGGGACCGTTTATGCTCACAAAACTGTTTTTATTTAATCTAAAATACATTTAAACAGTACTATTGTTAAATGTTGTTACAAATTAAAATGACTATTTGTGTGATAGCAAATTTTCTGCAGAGATTACTTAAGTCTTTAATGTCACATGATTCTTAAATTATCACATAATCTTTAAATTATTATAATATGCTGAATTAAAGGTTTAAATTTCTTAACATAAATAAATAAAGATTGGTTCTGTGTTGTTTTATGTATGTTGTTGCTCTTGAGGAGGATGTCACATGGTTTTGACAGAAGATCTGACTTACAAGGGTCGGTAGCACAGCAAACCATTTACACCCAGCCACATCCATATTGTTTACAGCACCTGATCCATTAGCAATGCATCATATTAGCAATGCAAGGACCATCTGTGCTATTGACAAAACAGTTTTTATCGATTAATCTTTTTTTTTTTTTTGGTCCGTTTTTAATCATCTACACCATACAACTGCACTCGCCTTAAATAAGTTATGCATTCATATCTGCACAGTGCAAAGCAAAGCAATTTTCTCTCAGTGGTTGAGGTTGATTATGTGTGTCACCGACATTCAGCGAGTATGTAATCAGAGAGGATAGATTTAATCATGTGCTGTCATGCCATCTTATGCAGGCCTGAACTCAGACATTAGTCAAAGTGACAATTGGACATGTTTGCAGACTCAAAATATGACCTTTTAACAGCGTTGTCCAAAGGTTGTTTTCTCAATGTAATTTATTCAGTGCATGACTTAATTGGGCTTTAAGGTCCATTCACACAAAGCAGAAACATACCAATCACACAGGACTGAGTGTGGAAAAGGCATTCCAAAAAGGTATAAAGAATAGATTCATTATAAGGAACAAAAAGTCAGAAAAGTGAAAATAAGTATAATTATTAGAATTTATTATTATTAGTAGTAGTAGTAGTAGTAGTAGTAGTAGTAGTAGTAGTAGTAGTATTATGCAGATCATATCTAGTTTACTAGATATAGTTATTTATTTTCAGGCATGTATTTTGCATTAAAGTGAGTAAAATATTGTCTGTTGAGAAATATTTATTCAAAGTGTGTGTGAAATGTGTGGACAGGCACTTTGTCTGGTATTTGATTTGCTTTTTTATTTTAGTGTGTGTGTGAATGGGACTTAACAGTGGATATTTAGCTTTTTAACTGCACAACTGTTCATATTTCATCATACACAAAGGTCAAGTTTCAGAAAGAGCTGTTGTGTGAAATCTGCTAAATGTTTGGCTGAAGTAGAGGTTCTCATCTCTCTCTTCCTTTTCTGGTGCTCTCTTTCTTCTTTTTTTTTCAGTGGAGATTAATGTTACCCATCTGGTGTAACATGTGGGGTTTGTCTACATGATACTACTGTGACATGATAAATAATGGAGCCATTGTTTCAGCAAAGTGGCTCGATCAGCCGAGATTTGTTTAATATTGCGCCTGATAAGACATCGAGCTGTCACAGACATGATCATCTTTTCTGTAAATGGTTTCAAATAAAAAAAAAATAACTTTCATATTTGTCGGTGGTAGAAATGAATTATTTTGTAAGGTAAAGCATTATAAAATATATTGTATGTAATAATGGTGTAACTAATCATACTGTATATTAAAATATTGCATTACACACCTAACACAAACAAATATATATGCTATATGGCTGTCAATTTAAAATATTAATTTTGAAAGAGGTCTGGTGTTAACAGTGGCTGCATTTATTTGCGCAAAAATACAGTAAAAATTGAAACAATATAACAATTAAAAAAATACTGTTTTCTATTTGAAAATTTAATTTATTCCTGTTCCATGATCCTTCTAATATCCTTATAAAAATTATTCAAATATGCTAATTTGTTGCTCAAGAAACATTTATTTGTATTATTTTCAGTGCTGAAAATGTTAACATTTTTGTGAAAACCGTGATACAGATTATTTGATTAATAGAAAGTAGAGTGGAATTTATTGAAAGGTGTAAAAAAGGCTGCTTCTCCCTTCATCTGTTTACTTTGGTCGTTTATTTAGAGACTCTTCATGTCCTTTATGTGATTGTGGTATGCAGTGCATATATAGTCGATACCTATTGAGCATAAAACATAAGTATCCTGCTTTCATGTTCATTTAAGCATGCTGACACAGCCTCTGTTCTTTATTGACACTTTCCACCTCTGTAATTTATTTGCACAATGTTAATATCTTTGAAGTATGCCAGCTCACCGTTGGATATCATATCTATCACATAATATTCACCATAGAGTCATAGAGCTGTGTTAATGCGAGCCATCTGCTATGTTTTCTTTTCTTCTTAGTTCAAGCTATCTTGTCACCATGCTGTGACAGTTATGCAAAAAGCACAAATACAAAGTGGTTAGGAAAGTTTAATGTGGTTAATGAAGGCGCCACATTCATTGCACCCACGTTCCCTTGCACTTCACAACTACACAATTCAAACATTTTAAGGGTCATATAATTTTGAGGTCCACTTGTCAAGGTTTCTTGCCATGCAAAAAAAAAAACTTTGCTATTGTACCTTGAAGGCATTTATGCTGACACAGTCTTTTGTTTGGCTAATATTTTCTGTAACAGTGCACACTTACAGGTTTGCTTTCAGATCCAATATAGTTTTCATTTCTTTCTGTCTGTAATATATTGTGTGACAGGTTCACAACAGACACGAGACAAACTGAGACACAGCAGCATTTATACGAAGCGTTTTGAGCTCTGACTGTGAAGATCGCATCCTGCTGCATTTATCACGGAGCTGGACAGTGTAGATTATGGAAGAATGGAACAAAAAAGATTATATGTGGTGCAGAAATGAATCAGCTTGACAGGAACAAATCCGTTTAAGAGTGATGGAGGAGGAGAGAGGGAGAGCGAGGAAAAAGAGAAAAAGCTGAGAAGGGAGGAGTGATAAAAACACAGATGAGAGGAATGTAATTGAATAAAAGCAGGAATGTGAGGGAGCAGTCAGAGACCCTGATCTCATTAGCTTTAAAAACAGGCCTTTGTGCACGATTGTATAAGCAAGCACAGATATAATGTCAGACAAAGCAAAACATTTCCAACAGAGAATATTAATGAATGAATTCAGATTTTAGGTATAGTTGGTTGTTTTCTTTCAAAATATCTTAGAAGCCTCCCTCCACATGTACTGTTTAATGAATGTCTGCAGCTACAGATACAATCCACTACAGAACACATTTCCAGACCCAAGATAGCTTGGTCTGCACAAATTGTGGGGGTAAATTTACAGAATTCATTTTGCATATCAGTGTGGCTCTTATTGGTAGTTCTTAAAAATGAAAGCAAAGACAATTGTAATTATACAAGGTTTCTTATTCCAATAAATGCCATTCCTACGAACTTTGTTCATCAGTTCTGAAGAAATGAATCACAGTTTCAACAAAAAAAATATTAAGCAGCACAACTGTTTTCAACCGATACTTACAACCCCATTTCCCAAAAAAGATGGGACGTTTTGTGAAGTTAGAAAAAAAAAAATCAAGATTGTTATTAGTTAATTCTATTTAACCTTTAAGTGCTTTAACTTATTTTTATTTTGTGAATATAAACAAATTTAGATTTTGATGGGTGTGGCAATTGTCCTTTTAATTACAATGTTTAAAGGGGGGGGGGGGGGGGGGTGAAAGGCTATTTCATGCATACTGAGTTTTTTACACTGTTAAAGAGTTGGATTCCCATGCTAAACGTGGACAAAGTTTCAAAAATTAAGTTGTACGTTTGAAGGAGTATTTCTGTTCCAAAAATACTCCTTCCGGTTTGTCACAAGTTTCGGAAAGTTTTTTTCGAGTATGGCTCTGTGTGACATTAGATGGAGCGGAGTTTCCTTATATGGGTTCTAAAGGCACGTCTGCCGGAAGAGCGCGCGCTCCCGTATAGCAGAGCAATGAGAGCACAACAGACTTCACTGATCAGAGCAAGAGTGTGTGTGTTTTTCAAAAGAGAAACAGCATTAAGGGACTAGTGGATGGAGTTTATTTTTACAGAGCATCAACGGAGTTGTGCAAGTGTTTTTGTTTGTTCCCTGCATTTCGAAGATGCTTGTTTTACAAACAAGGCCCAGTTTGACGCCGAATTTGCACATCGTTTATTTCTTAAGGATAATGCAGTCACAACGAAAAAGGGTCATGATCGTGTTTTGGAACCGCAGGCGGTGAGTAAAACTGCTTTCCTCAAGGTAAAGTCACAGCTTCCAAACGCTCTCAACGCAAAAGCCTACTCACGCTCGTGATTCTTTAGCTCCGCCCACAAGTCACGCCTCCAGCCGGTCGTGTTTTTCCGGGAAAAATCGGTACAGACTATCTTTCTCTTATGAATATAATGAAACTAAAGACTTTTTGGAGTTATGAAGGATGCAGTATTACTCTATAGGTACTCAAGATTAACAGGATATTGAGTGAAAACGAGCATTTCACCTCCCCTTTAATTGAGTGGGAATTGAAGATACTAATTATCAAAATTTTGTCCAGTCTCACTTGATACAAGACTTTATTGTCTGATTCTCCTTTTTATGACTGGTCATACACTCTTAATATGAGACAGATCTGGACTTCAGGCAGGCCAATCTAGTACATTCACTAGTACCTGTACATGATCTAATAACCATGGTCTTCCCATTAAGGACAAGTCTTGATAGCTTTCTTTTAGAGTAACAGTAACATGACGGTTTCTTATGCAATGCCATCTAAGGGCTCAAAGGTCAAGTACATACAACTGATGTTTCCTGCCTTTCCCTACACAGACTGAGATTTCTCAGGATTTCCTGAATTTTTTCACAATCTTATGTATGGTAGTTGGTGAAAGACCTAAATTCTTTGCGATTTTGCATTGAGAAATATCATTTTTGATTTGTTTGACAATTCTCTCATGACATTTTTGACCCACCTTGACCCACCTTTGCTTGCAAAGACTGAGATGCTCCTTTTATACCCACATGATTTCCTCATCTATTACCAATTCCCCTGCTTACTGTGAACTGTTTCAAACATAGTTTAGTTTGGATATTCTGCAACCTTTGCACTTTTATTTTGCCTCTGTCCCAGGTTTTTTGGAATGTGTTACAGACATGAAAATCCAATTTTGTTTACATTTACAAAATGCATTTAAGTTGTTCAGTGAAAACTTTGGAAATCTTTTATTTGTACATTTTGTCAATTAAATATAATTTAAAGATACATAACAAAACAGAGATTCTTGAATGTATTGCATTTCACAAAACATCCCAACTTTCCTGGATTTTAGGTTTTATAAGAAATGTTTGAGTACATTACATGATTTCTAAAGGATCATACCAACCTTACCAAATCTTACCAAATTTCTGGAAAAGGTTACTAACATGTGAACGATATATCAAAACATTTGGACACATTTACATTTTAAGGTTCAAGCAAGTCTGTATGCATGTGTAAATGCATTTACATGTTTTTTCATAAAAAAAAAAAAAAAAAAAAAAAAAAACTTCCCACTATATCATTAGGATTTGCAAACCACATGAAAAGTGATAGCTGAATTCCCTCATTGGCTGGGTCATTTAAAACATCCAAATACTTCAGCTTTACTCCTGTTACATTTGGAAGACATTCATGCATCTTTCTCTTTGGACATCCTCCCCTGCTGCTTTGTTGTAAAGCAGTGAAAAATATGTTTGGCAGGATTTTTACAGAGTGGAAATGTTGCCTTACAGACTTTTGGGTCCGTTTTCACATTTTTTTGATGATTTGTATGGAAATTGTCAGTGACAGTGGTGTAATTATGGGATAAATACTGTTCCACAGCCAGCTGGTAAATAGAAAAATCAGCAAGACAATTTTTCAAAGGGATGTTGCTCAGCTGATGGGGCTGCTGACAGCTTGAGCCTGACCCGCTGAGAACGGATGCTCTCTCTCTCTCTCTCTCTCTCTCTGTGTGTGTGTGTGAGGCGATGGTTGTTTTTGGCAGCTTCCTGTCAATCTTCACTGATGAACTCTCAGTGTCTTGATTTTGTTTCAGTTCATCTTTATCAGGGACGTGGGATGTGTATAAATAGCTTCTACTGCACAAAGAGTGAACAGGAAAAAAAATAAAAAAAATAAAAGTGACATTTGTGTTTTGCAAAGTTTGCTGATTAAGCCATTGTGGTGTTCATTCTCATTGTTGTGTCTCAGATTATTGTGTAGAGTGATCAGGTGCATTTTAAGTAATTGTTAAAAGCTTCATTGCTTCAGTGACAAAATGATCAGCTAACATTAATTGACTGATCACATCAGCAGCACATGTGAAAGTGTGAATGAGTGCTAGTCAGGTGAAGTCACTATCAGGCAACTACCTGGATCTCAATCCCTCTATTTCAGAAGGAGGGAAGAGGATGAGTGAGTGCAGAAGTGAACAAGTGGCAGGTCTGTGGACAGACAGAATCAATCCCGGAGTGGAAGAAGAGATCAGACAATGATAATCAGGTCAGTGTGCCGGCTGGGACACGTTCCACTCCATCCGTCCCCTGAGAACCAATCATTGGTTTGTTGCCACTCTGATGACACAGAAGAGAGAGAGAGCGAGGGAGAGCAGCGGCTTCTGTCTGCAGCAATCTGTTTCTTTTGGTGAATAATTTCCAATGCAGACAAGCAGCTCTCCACAGTATTTGCTTGAAATGTTTAAACACATTTTAAAACACACATTTATCAAATTAAATCTAATATATATTAATGAAACATTTAATTAAAGTGATTCTCGAGGACAGACAGTCATTCTTGATTAACTAAATGACATTTCTATGATTAAAACTAAAAAGATAATCAACAACAAATGAGTAGCAAATATTAAATAATAGTAACATTTTAAATGCTAAGTAATAAAATAAATTTTTATAAAAAACAACAATAATAAATATTATTATATTAAGAAATAGTTAATAACATTAAGTTATTTAAAATGGAATATATATATATATAAATATATAAATATATATATATATATATATATATATATATATATATATATATATATATATATATATAAATTAGGGTTGTCATTTTATTTAATTGTCACACTTTACGAAGATTATTATTATTATTATTATTATTAATGACACTAATATAAATTGATACACTTTGTATTATATATACTCTCTGTGTGTGTGTGTGTGTGTGTGTGTGTGTGTGTGTGTGTGTGTGTATATATATATATATATATATATATATATATATATATATATATATATACTTTTCATATTTTTTTTATTTCTAAATAAAACAAAACACCAGTACATCATCCATTAAATCCCAACAGAAGGTAAAGCATGACATCTTTTATTTAGAGAATTCACTTTGACTCATAAGATAGTAGTCTGACAGCGAAACACTTTGACAGGGTGTGGAAGCTTTATCTCCAACTTTCAAGCGCTGTTAGAATGGGATGAGAAATGCTTCAGTACATGACTCAGAACAGCCAACAGGAGATCCCCCTCCAATCAGCAGGAATCTGATCTCTGTAATGCTGCTGGTTTCAAACTGAGCTGTCAAAACTTTGGCTAGATGGGATGGAATGATATCACCAGGGAGAGAAAGAAGCAGAGGACTGATCGAGGGTTTAACTGAGGTTGCCAAGTTTATAATCATTTAGTAACTCTAGCCCACCTTTGATCAGCCTGTATATGAACATAAGAAGCAGTCAAAGCAAATGTTTATTAGAGCTAATCAATGTTCTATTGATCAACTTGACTATGAACTTTGTAGACCATTCTAACATAGTAATAATCAGATGCATCTGGTATTATCATCTGAAATGTCTCCAGTGACCTGATAGCAGATTTCATAGATATCTTTGAGGGACAGTTTTAAATATCGTGGTGGTTTAGAAATGAAATATCCCGTGAGTGGAACTAAAAGGTTTGAAATAGCATACCACCTACAGACAATCCTAAACCAATAGTGGTAACAAATGCAAACGTGAGGTGAAAGCAACCATGCCATTTTTGTTTGCTTAGAGTCTTAGAGCTCTTTTATTGTGACTCTTGTTTCATGGGATTAGTTTTCGAGCACTTTACATTGCAAGTGCTGTGAAGTACCAGGTGAGCTACTGAGCAAGTTTACTACATCAGAAAAGGCATTCAAGTCTTAATGTGTTTAAAAAATAATGTAAGTTAAAAGTGTTTCGATGTCATAACATAGAATTTTTGCAAGGAACCACACAGAGTCTTTATTAATTGATAATCTACCCTGTAATCATAATTTGTGTGAAAATCAATAAATGTCGTTGGTGTTTTACTGCCGCTGGTGTTCATTGCAGTTAATTAGTAAATTTGTGAATTATATTGTAATTACAGGCACCTTTTTCTACCGAATCTACGGTAGCACTTTATTTTACAGTCCTGTTCCTTATGTACATACTATTTACTTATTATAGTAATTACAATAACTATGTAATAACTAGATAGTAACCCTGAACCTACCCCTAAACCTAACCCTACCCCATGTAGTTACCTTGTATTACCAGAACTTAGATTAATACACTGTAAGTACACTATAAGTACATGTTAGTACACATACTGTAAAATAAAGTGTCACCGAATCTACTGTGTGTTAGTTTTTAGGGAGGGCCTAAAGGTCACTGCTGTAAAGGAAAAGGGTAAGCTGAATTTTAGTTATATTTAAAATGACAGCTTCATTACAAAATATAATGCGATATAATAATAGTTTTATCTTGATTATATTGTTTTCAAAATTGTTAGAAGGTAAAACTGTAACTGAATATAAAATGATTCATTGCCCAGCCCCTATAGTGTGCTCTTTTTACTGATAGAAATCTCTGAAATAGGTTTTCTGCTGTGCTGAAAAGACGTGTGAGTGAAGAATGGCCAAGTTCAGTGGCTAAGTCTAGCATAAGTTAGCAAACCAGCTGAAATTGCTCAAGGCACCTTTAATTCATAACATTTTTATTACGGTTATGATTTGATAAATTGTCTCCTCCCAGCCAAAGTTCAAAAGTCACAGGAACAAATTGGACTAGTGGGAGGAAAACAACTTCCTCTGGGAGGAGAGAATGTGGGAAAGAAAGAGAGAAGAAAATGAAGTGTTGGTAATTGCCAGTCAAGACACCCACCCCCCAAAAGGAACCAAAATGCTGAGTCGGTTCATTAGCGCAAGACGTTATCGGCAGTCTTGCATGTTCATTTGCAGTAAAAACTGTCATCTTTTAATGGAAATTAGCCTCAGTTTTTCCCCCTTTTGATGTGGAGTTTGTTGTGTTCTGCATACATCAGCAGAACAGAACAGAAGAGAAACAAGAGCGAGAAGAGAAAGAGCGAGTGAGGGAATTTAGCTAAGGTGGACAGATCCCACAGCACACAGACTATTTATCTTCCTTCTAAAGTGGCGAATTGTGAATGCCAGCACTAAGTGATTCCATCTATCTCTTATTTCACACAACTCGCGGAAATGTTTGTGTTGTCCTCTACAGAGTCATTTTCAAAACAGTTGAAGTGCGCAGGAGATCTGATTTCATTACTGGGAGAGGAAGAGAGTGAGAGAGTGAGAGAGAGTCTGTGCGTGTATTTTCACCACATTTTCCTTTGCCATTAGTGACAATCTATGTTGTTGCTGCCCATTAAAATCACGAATGAAATTGTGCTGCGTTTACAGATGAATGATTGTCATGGAAACAGTGGTGCTTTGGTGTATGTCTGCAGAACATCATCACATCCCCATTAAACATATACGTACCTATATTTAACCGGCGGACACGTGTTAGTCCCCACACGACAGGAACGAATCTAATAAGGCCTCTATCTCGTTTCAGTGGAGGAGCACCGATGTTATGAGGCTATTACAAGCTGTATAGCTGACCTAAGATCAGCTCTGTGTTGTTATTAATAAAAGCGAGGGATTTGTAGGGATGAGGCTGGAAACGGTTATGTGTGAGCGTTCCTCCTCCCAGAAGCCCCATAATTTGCTTTGATTGGGCCATCGATCTTGTTTACTGGGGGCACGAGTGCTTCTCACACCTCATCTAAGCTGTTTTTCAGTAAATAAAGCTGCTCATAATTCCTTCATGGATTCTGCAGAAGGAGTTTCATAGTTGATAAGCAGTGTTATGGGGTAGCTAACTAAAAATAGCAACTCTAAAAGTGTTGCTAGATTTTTTTCAGTAGTCTGGCGGTAAACTATAGAATATATTTTGAAAAATGCTCAAGTTGCTGGTCCCCATTTATTTACTTATTTGATATATTTCTATATATAGAAGTAAACTTAAGTAAATTATAACAGAATAGTTAAATTATTACATTTTTTGGCCAAATTCAGATTTATTCTAGTGCATCTGCTCATACTAAACAGTTATTTATGTATTTTCTCCGCTGTTTGGAAGGTTGAATTAATTCCTGTATTCATCCTACATGATGTACTCATATGCAATGTTGGAAAGTCATAATGATTCCATTAAACTGATTAATTTTAATAATGGTCCACTGTCTCATATGAAGTCTATGACTATGAATCTATCTATCTATCCATTTTTTACCTGTAACTGTAACCTGACTGTGATTATGACTAACATGTAGCTTGGCAATATACACTTTAAATGTAGCTTTCCCAACCATGTCAATGCAAGCTTACCTTCCCTCCACTTCCGCAGACACTTCTGTCTGTAAGCGTCTGTCTCTTTCTCATCTCGCACTCCTCCTTCTCACATCACTCGTTCTTTGACTCTTCAGAGGAAGGCAGGTTTTACAGCGAACAAAGGCCTAAGCGAGCACACAACACATTCATAATGAATGAAGGCAGGCTGTTTTAATGACCAGGTCCAGGAGGAGTCACAACACAAAGCTCTCCCAGTACCATCAGCTCTGTTCCTGGTATAATGATATCACCCTTGGCCCCAGCGAGGTCTAGAGGAACCTGCTTCTCCATGAGCTTTAATTATATGTTTGATAAATGCCTGGCAGTGGAAGATTCTAGCTTGGGTTCACGGGTCAGCCTTTGAACCTGGACACAAAGACCCTGGTGGCTAAAGGGTTTTGGTGCATTTTCGCACGCTAAGAGCTGTGAAATAAGCAGCTTTGAAGTGCCATGTTGTATCATTTATTTAAGGTGCACGCAACATAACGGCTGCATTTTTAATACACGAGACGCAATAACCTGCAACATACGTGCTGTTATTGAAATAAGGAGGAAAGCCATTTCAGAGGTGTGCGGCTGGATAGATCAATCATTTTAATAGCTGTGGTCTCTCGTATTGCGTGTGTAGAGGACATGGCTCAGGCTGACCTGTTAGTAATGGTGTTGAGTGATTGATTGTTGACCTCTGCTTGCGGGAGAGCATACAGTGGGCATCCCAGGGCTTATTTAGTGACTGCTGCTTGGGAGACGAGAAGATTCCATTGTGTGAAAAGACAGAGGAGATGTCGACTAGCTTGGAGCACTAACATTAGCCGTCGAGAGCCAAGAAGACAGCTAAGACAAAACAAGAACTGCCAATATGGTGTGAACACTATACGCTCATACAGACTGTGAGATGGGTGACTCATGTTTGTGTTGCCTCCCCTGAGTGGTGCACGATAGACACCGTTTATACTGAAACAGAGAAGGAGAAAGGGAGGGATGGATGGATAGGAGAGGTAACAGCAGATATTCAATTATTAAAGGTGCTGGGGGCACTTGAAATGCAAAATTGACTCTTCAACTCTAGATGAATGCAATCCTATATCTGTCTCAGTGTTCATTCATTCGTTGTTTATTATTCTGACATCCCATAATGCCCCACATGCAGCACTTATCATGTAGGAACGTAAGAGCTGTCATTAATGAATTGGTTTGCTTGCTTCCTAATATTCTATTTAGACAGGCTGGTAATAAAGTTAACCCATGAGTTGAATTAATAATTATATTAATTTAGGTGATAGTTCACCCAAAAAATGAAAATTCTGTCATTATTTACTCACACCCGTGTTGTTCCAAGCTTGTTTTTCTGTGTTGTTTCTTTTCTGTGACACAAAATAATTGATGAATAAACAGTATAAATGTGTAAAAGTTTGATAAAATAAATATTAATATATAAATTAAGTGAATATGATGATACTGACACATAAGGCAATCAAAAAATAAGATAATAAAAAAAAAAAAAAAAAAAATGATGACCAACTGTCTCACTGACGGCAGGAGGGGAGGCAGATATGTTGATGGCAGTAGCTTCTTTTTTTTCTTTTTCCTTTCTCTTTCATCATATTTCTTTCCTTTCTTCCTTGTGTTGGCTAATCTTCACAGATGTGCTGCTGCTCTCACTTCTGGAGGTGGTCGGGGAACCCCAGGTCAGGCCGTGCCCAGAGTGAAGAGTGAAAGCCCCCCTGTCTCTCC
Source organism: Carassius auratus (assembly GCF_003368295.1). Taxonomy (NCBI): domain Eukaryota; kingdom Metazoa; phylum Chordata; class Actinopteri; order Cypriniformes; family Cyprinidae; genus Carassius; species Carassius auratus. The sequence continues at coordinate 13,225,900 of NC_039276.1, read as the reverse complement.
CCACCTCCATAGCTTCTATCACACAACCGCCACCTTCATAACTTCTTGAGCAACTAAAAAATGCAATCCTTCTGTCACGTTACGAGACGCTTGAAACACGACGAGAACCAATTGCAGGTAAGTATGATTTATTTCAAGGGATAATCCAGAGGGGTAAACAGTCCAGGCAGGGGTCGAAACCAAAACATCAATCCACATACAACAAGACACGAACACAAGGCAAGGCAGAGCAAGGCAAAACGAGAGTTGACGGACATGAATAATACATAACATTAAACAAGGACTCCGTAACATAGACTAAGACAGACTGGGTATTTATACACAGAAGGATAATGGGGAAACAGGAGACAGGTGGGGTGAACAATCAATTACGTAACAAGGAGGAAGGTGACCATATAAGGGAACAGGAAGTGATCTGGGACAGACACCGTGAGAAGGAGGACATCTAGTGGAACCCCGGGGAACAACAACCCAGACACTGTGACAGTACCCCCCCTCTACGGAGCGGCTCCCAGACGCTCCAAGACAAAACACCACACAGAGACCAGGAGGGAGGCGGACAGGTGGAGGCTCAGGGGGAGGGACGGAGGGCCGGAAAAGGAACACATGGGGAACAAACACCAGAAATGTAAACATAAAACAGGGAGACCAGGAGGGAGGAGGACCGGAGGAGGTACAGGGGGAGGGATGGAGGGCCAGACTAAACTAAAGGGAACAGACAGAAACAGAACTCAAAAAACACAAAACAGAAGTCCATGAAGGACATGTTGAGGCGTCCACCAGGGCGGAGCAGATGACCACCACAGCCGTGTGGTCAAGGCCAGAGCCCTCCAGGGCGGAGCGGAAGACCACCACGGCCTTGTGGACAAAGTCAAAACCCTCCAGGGTGGAGCGGAAGACCACCACAGCCTAGTGGTCAAAGTCAGAGCCCTCCAGGGCGGAGCGGAAGACCACCACAGCCTCGTGGTCAAAGCCAGAGTCCCCCAGGGCGGAGCGGACGACCACCACATCCTCGTCGTCACCGCCAGAGTCCCCCAGGGCGGAGCGGACGACCACCACGTCCTCGTGGTCACTGCCAAAGTCTCTGGAACCACCTCGGGCACTGCCTCGACATCGGGCACTGCCTCGGCCTTCGGAACCACATTGGTCACTGCCTCGGCCTCCAGAACAGCATCGGGCACCGCATCGGGCACCGCCTCGGGAACTGCATCGGGCGCTGCCTCGGCATTGGGTGCCACCTCGGCCTCTGGAACAGCGTCGGGCACCGCCTCGACCTCGGGAACAGCGTCGGGCACCGCCTCGACCTCGGGAACAGCGTCGGGCACCGCCTCGGGGACTGCATCGGGCACCGCCTCGGGGACTGCATCGGGCACCGCCTCGGGGACTGCATCGGGCACCGCCTCGGCCTTTCGAACAGCATCGAGCACCTCCTCGGGAACAGCCTCGGCCTAGGGAACAGCATCGGGCACCGCCTCGGCCTAGGGAACTGCATCGGGCACCGCCTCGGGAACTGCATCGGGCACCGCCTCAGGAACTGCATCGGGCACCGCCTCGGGAACTGCATCGGGCACCGCCTCGGGAACTGCATCGGGCACCGCCTCGGGAACGACCTCGGCCTCGGGAACCGCACCGGGCACCGCCTCGGGAACCGCATCGGGCACCCCCTCGGCCTCTCGAACTGCATCGGGCACCTCCTCGGGAACAGCCTCTGCCTCGGGAACAGCATCGGGCACCGCCTCGGGGACTGCATCGGGCACCGCCTCGGGGACTGCATCGGGCACCGCCTCGGGGACTGCATCGGCATCGAGCACCGCCTCGGCATCGGGCACCGCCTCGGCATCGGGCGCTGCCTCGGCATCGGGTGCCACCTCGGCCTCTGGAAGAGCGTCGGGCACCGCCTCGACCTCCGGAACAGCCTCTGGCACCGCCTCGGTAACTGCAATGGGAACAGCCTCGGGCACCGCCTCGGCCTCCGGAACAGGATCGAGCACCACCTCGGCCTCTGGAACAGCGTCGGGCACCGCCTCGACCTCCGGAACAGCCTCTGGCACCGCCACGGTAACTGCAATGGGAACAGCCTCGGGCACCGCCTCGACCTCCAGAACAGGATCGAGCACCACCTCGGCCTCTGGAACAGCAATGGGCACTGCCTCGACCTCTGGAACAGCGCTGAGCACCGCCTCGGCATCGGGCATAGCCTCGGCATCGGGCACCGCCTCGGGCACGGCCTCGGAGACGACAGCGTGAATGTCCTCCTGGACGGCAGCGGCCCACTCGGGAAAGTCCTCGGGGACGACAGCGGTCCGCTCGGGAACATTCTCCAGGCCTTGAGGAACGGTATGTGCCCGTCTCCTCATTCTCCGTCCTCTATGACGGTGAGTCGGTGGCACCTGGACTGGCGACTCAGGCGTTGAGTCGGCCATCTTGTGCTGTGGCACTGGGCTGGCGGCCATCTTGTGCTGTGGCTCTAAGTTGGCGGCCATCTTGTGCTGTGGCGCTGGGCTGGCGGTCCTTTTATGCTGTGGCGCTGGGCTGGCGGCCATCTTGTGCTGAGGCGCTGGCTCAGCAGCCATGACATGAACCATCTTGGGAACCTCTAGGATCCTTGATAGTGTAGCGAAATAATCTAAGAATGAGTCAGCGGCCCTCTTGGGTTGTGGTACTGGGCTAGCGACCACTTGGTGCTGTGGAGCTGGGCTGGCGGCCATCTTGGGTTGTGGCGCTACCATGGAGGGTGTGTGCTTCCTCTCACCTCTCCGTTCGCCATGGTGAGAGGGTGGCTCTGATCCATCCCACACGAGCCCCGGGTCAAAGGGAGGCCATGGTTGAGAGCGATGACGAGTCTCCTCTCGACCACTTCCTCCTCGGCGACCTCCCCTGGTCCCCCGGAAAACCACCAGGCGAGTTCCCTCAAAACCGCCTCTGTCCCGCTCGGTGGCTGGGGATGAGGCATGATTAGACATACCGCTGGTTCTCTGTTGTGACGGAGTCCTTCAGTCACGTTACGAGACGCTTGAAACACGACGAGAACCAATTGCAGGTAAGTATGATTTATTTCAAGGGATAATCCAGAGGGGTAAACAGTCCAGGCAGGGGTCGAAACCAAAACATCAATCCACATACAACAAGACACGAACACAAGGCAAGGCAGAGCAAGGCAAAACGAGAGTTGACGGACATGAATAATACATAACATTAAACAAGGACTCCGTAACATAGACTAAGACAGACTGGGTATTTATACACAGAAGGATAATGGGGAAACAGGAGACAGGTGGGGTGAACAATCAATTACGTAACAAGGAGGAAGGTGACCATATAAGGGAACAGGAAGTGATCTGGGACAGACACCGTGAGAAGGAGGACATCTAGTGGAACCCCGGGGAACAACAACCCAGACACTGTGACACCTTCCCCACCTCTGGCTTCCTATGGGTAATCGTCCCCAGCTGTAGAGTGCAGATCTAAATAGGACCATGGGGAAAAGAGATTTGTAATTTCAGAGAAACATAGAAACAAAAAAGGGTCGGAAATTGGTGGTAGGCCACATAAATTAGCATTCTTTTTTTGGCTTAAGCAGACCTTAAAGATTGAGGAGCCACTTAAATCCCAAAGAGTGTTGTTAGTGAGGACAAGGAGGTATGGGGGGTCAAGATCAATGGCACATGGACCCTTTGCACTGAGACTCAGGGCCACAGAGAGTGCAGATTGTCATACGGCCCTCCTGCTGAGCACAGCTCCGGATGGGTTCCATCTATTATTGAAGCTTGTTAAGATGGGCCTCCTCTGGTCTATTTGGCTGCCATTTGCAGCTTACTCATCTTTTTGACACAACAAATTGAACCATCCCAGAGTTCCAGCACTCAACGGGATCATGACTTGTATTGATATTTAGCCAAAAAAAAAAAAAGAAAAAAAAAAGAGTTAATTCTACTAGAGAAAAAAAAAATATAATAATGTTGGTCACTACAAAAATTGTCCAAAAATGTTTTAATCAGCTGTTTGGACTCCGGCACCCATTCACGTCAGATGATCCATCATTAATGCTCAATTTCTGTTCTGATGAATAAACAAACAAACTCATCTAAATCTTGGATGGTTTGAGGTACATTTTCAGCTAATTTTCATTTTTCGGTGCACTAACTTAATTTTTTATTTGATTGAATATTTTATTTAAATTGGACCCACAATATTCCTTTAATAATTCCTTGTATAGCAGATCTTCAGTCTGCACATTCTTTTTGAATGAGTATACTTGGACTTCTCCTGCTCTGTATGTCTCTGAATGTTCACCACAAAATGCGTCATGTGTTTGTTTAATCCACCCAGACGCGCAAGATCAAATCTAAAGTCCTATCTTATGAGAAATAACTGCATGACATTAAGAATGTGATAACATGCCCTATAACTGAGAGCCTTATCACCCAGTATTTGCTTTTTATCTTTGCTGCTTTATCTGTAAATACAGCTGAAACCATCAAAACATGAAACAGAATGCTGAGTACCAGTAAACTAGGTGATGTTAACACTTTATATTTTGTCTGTGTATTGAGTTTAAAAGGCTCCGGTTTCACACAGGTTGCCTTAGTGCTGTGTAAATCTTTCTTAAAGGGATACTCCACCCCAAAATTAACATTTTGTCATTAATCACTTACCCTCATGTCGCTCCAAACCCGTAAAATCTCAGTTTGTCTTCTGAACACAATTTTAAGATTTTTTTGGATGAAAACCTGTAGGCTTGAGACTGTCCCATAGACTGCCAAGTAAATTACAGTCGTAAATAATGCGCCTCAAGGATGCACTGTTTCTGCGTGTATTTAGCTTTGATTTTAAATACAACAGTGGATTCTTGTGGCGCGGAGGACACAGAAGAGCATACACAGCACGGTGATATGGAGTGACAAAGAGAGTGGAGTATCCCTTTAACATTTTTCTTTAACATTCTCCATGGCATTGCAGTTCTCTGGAAAACGACTTATCTGTATACCTTATCCGGGCTTGAAAACAGAGGAAATTGCATTTGGGGATTATGAATAATTAAAAGAGACGTGACAATACTAATAATTAAAACAGCACCCATGGATTGTGATTTGAGGTTATTTAGCAGTGTTAGAGTACAAACATGTATTTCATTTGATTATAAGGATTATATCCGATCATAAACTGCCAGATTTACTTTGTTAAAGTGATTTTACATTTATATTAATTTCATATTTATTGTTGAATGAAGTAATACATTTGTTGACTTTGGTTAATATGAATAATTATGAGCTGTTGCATCTGTTCACATTAAAGAATTAACAGAATAATTTAACCTTTAATCTTTAGTTTATACGAACAACATACAAAATGAGCAGACCTGCTGACTGAAAACACTTACCTGTCGTCTTCCCTGGCATCATATATCTGCCATTTCTAAACGTAATTTTGAACCTGTCATTCCTTAGTTTCTGAGCATTAGTAAGCCTGTTGTGGTCCATGATGAGTGATGAGGAGTTTATGAGCAAACAGAAATAATATAATTAACTGTCAAGCTTAATTCGTGAATTCTCTGATTTGTCCCTCCGGCATCATTTTTTTTTTTTGCATGTGATATAAAAGAAGACATTTATATTTGCAAACGTGATGGTGACAAAGTGAGGTCTCTCTTATTCTCTAATGCCGTAATATCAGAATATTGCTGTATGAAAATGTGTCAAGCCAGGTAAGATGCCATTGTTTCTTGCTTGTATTGAACTGACTGAATATACAAAAATACAAAAGAGATTTAAGAACTAAGGAAAGGAATGTTTTAATAGCAGCTCTATTTATTGTATTTGGGTACTTATACAGCAAATAGCTGTACCAGAGGTATGGTCTTATTATTATAAGATACCAAGGAAAATGTAATGGCCAACTTGGATCATGGCAAGTCAAGTCAAGTCTGCTTTATTGTCAATTCTTCCACATGTACAGTAAATACATATAAATAATTGAAATGGTGTTACTCTTAGACCCTTGGTGCATACAGATAACACTAACAGTAGAACATTAAATACATATATTAAAATAATAGTAATAATAATAATAATAATGATAAATTGCATGTGATATCTAAAAAGGCATATGTTTACAAACGTGATGATGACAAACTGAGGTCTCTCATATTCTCTGCTGCCATATTAACAGTATATTTCTGTATGAAAATGTGTCATGCCAGGTAAGATATCAGATATGTGTCCCTTGATAACCAATCACATCACAGCCTTGACATCACTGAACTTCTGTCAGAGTTGTGCCACAGTCAGCTACTCTTTGTGTATAACATGGATTAAATAAATGAGAATTGGTGTAAACTGAATCCCATCCTAGCTGTCGCAAAATTGTCAGTGACTTCTCTTATAAAACAGAATTTTGTTTTGGCGTGGACTCTAAAAACCGATCACTCCAAAATGTATCTTTAATGGCAAACATGAAGATTAGTCACTTTACATCTCTTAAATAAAATCCCATTTAAAACAACATGAAGAGTAGGCTAAACAATGACAGAATGTTCGCTTTTGCATAAATGGTTAATTTAATCTCAAACTCAATAGCAACAACTTGCTCTCTTATCCTGTACGCATCTGTGGCCTAGCGCAAACCAGCCTGGTTCCAAGAATTCCAGGTTTGGAATTCTGTCAGCAGAAGCTGGGTACCGTATCCAGTAACCAAATCCGATAATCAGGGTCTGGAATGCTGACAAGGTTTGGCTTATTCTCCTTGGTCCTACTTTGTGGAGTAGAAAAAAAAAAAAAAAAATCCCAATCTGTGCTATCAGCATGTTTCCCAGTGGAAGTCTGGGATTATTACAGCTATAATCCAATATCACACCGAGAGACACTCCACACACACTGTCTGTTGGATCAATGCACTTGGCCACGCTACACCCTTTCTGCATTTACACACATTTTCTCAGCATGGTAACCCAGTCGTGTCTCCTGTGGTAGATTTTTTTTTTTTTTTCTCAACACATGCAGTAAACCGTCACAACAGAAAATGTCGATAAACTACCTGTAATCCAATAGTGTCGTGTTCTATGAGTAACTGCATATGACAAATGCAAGACAGAAAAACAGTCTCAAGTTGGACTCAGTGACTAACCAGGTTTCCTGTCAGGTGTCAAAATAAGCTTGACATGGTGCTCTCACATATACAATAAATAAATAAAAGTCACAATGTGTGCCAAATACTGACATAACCTTTCAGTTTATAAAAGGAAAACACTGTCTTGCTTTTAGTTTAGCTATATATGTATTAAAGGTATATATATAGTGCTAGGCAACGATTACATTTTTTAATTGCATTATGCACAAAGCTAATAATGCATGTAAGGCCTACTGCTAGATGAACAAAAGTGTAATAATATTTAGTTTGCAAACACTTTAATCAAATAAGGTGCTTTTAACAGCAGTGTTCCTTTTACAAAGTAGCAGTTAAAATATCTATTGTACCCTAATTCTCAATTTAGAACATTAATGTAATTAATTTAAATACTATATATATATATATATATATATATATATATATATATATATATATATATATATATATATATATATACATATATATATATATATACATATATATATATATATATATATATATATATATATATATATATATATATTTTTTTTTTATAAAAACTTTAATGTCCTGGCAGTAACATATATATATATAGTTTGTTATAGAACAACAAGTTATGCTCAGTCCAGTGCCTCGATCATAAGATTATAACAGGCACCTTCCTATTAGAGACCTGCACAATCGCGGGACCCATCACAGCAGAGTGCAGCGCGGGACAACACTTAATGAGCGAGTAGAGACTCGTGTGTGCGGGAGAATAATTAGGATGTGCTCACACTAGGCAATCTTAACCGTGCCAGAGCCATTTGACCTCCAAAGCTTGGACCGTTTGACCAGTGTGATAGTGTTACCAGTCTCTGGCTCTATTGGAAGAGGTGAGCAAGAGTAATGTTGATGCTTAGCTTAAATAATTTGATGTGTATTCTAGCTTAGCTTAAATTATTTATATGTAAATTATGTGTATTCAGAGACAGTGAGCAACGGACTTTCATAATAAGAAAAAACTGCGTTAATGCGCAATAAAATAATTGTCGGCGTTAATCAATGAATGCATAATAACACGATAATAATGCGTTCACTTGCCCAGCCCTAATACTCACAATTTGAGAAGACATTTTCAGTTCATATTAAAAATGTATGATCAATTTAATATCAATGCTGCCTAAATTCAAGTGAGGGTTGAAGGGATTTCATTTATGATTTTTCTTTATATGGGGGAAAACTATACGGACAGATATCAAGCGTTGGTTGGTTTTCCACCATGGCTAATGTTGTGTACTGAGTTTAGCCCTCTACTGAAAATGTGCTAGAGTAAATGAAGTCAAAATATACTTTGACAGCAGCTGTCATTGGTTATCAATAGGTATGTGCGAACAGGGAACTCTGAGATTCAAACAGATGTAGGAGGGTTTGACAGCACCTGACACCACTGTGTATTTGTTGTGGGACTGAGAATTTAAACTAAATTATTCATAACATCAAAATAATCAGCATATTAAAGTTTTGGCAACATAATATTCTGACACTTGCATAATGTGTAAATGGTTATATTGATAAGAATGACTATACAGTAAAATATGTATGTTATTTTGATATTTTAATATGATTATTTAAGGAAAACTAGGTAAAACAGTAAGAAGATGCTCAGGAAGAAATAGGCTACATGCTAGAAGCATACATTACTGTTCAAAACATTCAATTAAATATAACTGTTTTATATTTTCATATAATTTAAAATGATATATATGTATATATATATATATATATATATATATATATATATATATATATATATATATATATCTGTGATGGCAAAGCTGAGATTTCAGCTGTCTTTACTCTAGTATTCAGTGTCATTTATATTTAAGAAAAAAAAAAGTGAACAATAATTTGATAATTTTGCTTTAATTACAACGGCGTTCAAGCTGAATGAATTCCACAAGTCTATTTGAAACCCAACAATCATGCTGTCATAATTAAAAAAGCACTTAATACTTCAGAGATATTTTTAATGTGGTCTCTTGAACTCCACTGTACATTTTTTAGAAATATTGTTTCTTGTTCCTATCATTGCAGCACACATCAGGCAGGATGGGTGGGCATCTCCCACCAAAAAAAAAAAAAAAAAAAAAAAAGGATACATGAAGACCTCTGTGGTGGTCATCCTAGTATTGACCTTCCAACTAGGCTGTTTTGAGTCTGTTTGGCAGGTGAAACCCCAAGGAAGATCCATCAGCTCTGTCTATCTTTTCTTCTTCATACAGGCCTCTGAGAAGCTGACAGCTACCATGAGAAAATAGCAGTCGAACAAATTCATAACACTTAAAAGAAGACATGAGAGTAGCTATTACTCTCTCTCAAACCAGACCAGGCGTCTTCCGTGCCACATGATTCAGTGGGATGGCAGTAAACGATGAAGAATGGTCTGTCTTTCTCCAAATCTGTCCATCCTGCTCTCTTTGTGTCATTCGGCTGGTCCTTGGAAAACATGGTAGGAGTGTGACAGACTACCTGTCATCTCTCTCAAATCCACCCATTTCATTCACTTAATTGCTTTATATCCAGAAAACTGCAGAGAAAAATGAACTTCCAAACTATATTTTTAAGTGGAGCATAGACCTGACTGTCAGTCGCTTTCTCATATTTGTTAAAACTAGTTACCTTTCTGGCCTTCGTGTTGAGTAATGCTCCACTTCACATGCAAATCACATTATTTGCCTCTTAGTTCAACAGGGAGCCATTTTTTACTTATTACATTTTGGACCCTTAACCTTTTTACTTATGCAGATGGAAGAGAGTTAAAACAACAACAACAAAAACATTCCTCTAGCTTATTGTTCACACACTGTCTCTTTGCCTGTTAGATGCTACAATAAATTGAAATGTTCTTGAAACATTAGTGCTGGGCTACAAAGTCTGCTATCGGTCAAAATATTTAATTGTGTAGTGTGAGACAAGTTGGCTTTAATTAATAGATAAACTAGTGTTAAACAAAGTCATTTTTTGTAGTGTTTGTAAAATAGCTAGTCTTAAGTTGCTGGGGTATATTTTTAGCAATAGTCAAAAAACATTGTATAGGTCAAAATGAAAAGATACCAGATATTCAAATACAGTAGTTGTATCTAGGCCAAATACTGTCTGATCCTAATTATTACCATACATCAATGTAAAGCGTATTTATTCAGCTTTCAGATGATGTATAAATCTCAGTTTTGTAAAATTGACACTTAAGACTGGTTTTGTGTGATCCAGGGTCACATATGTTTATGTTCCTAAATAACGTATAATGTTAATGTATGTATGTATGTATGTATGCATATGTGTGTGTGTGTGTGTGATTAATATTAAGGATGGTGGAAAACTTTGAAATTTAGTGAAAACTAAGAAAAAAAAAGAGAATGTATTTAATCACTTCAGCTCCTTCACTGAACACCATTATTACATAAGATTTCAGATTTCAGAATATTTCGGAGTTATTTGGTGGATCAAATTCAAATGTGATGCTTTTTAATGCGTCTGACGGAGCTGACACAAATTAAGTGAATCAATTTACATTTTTAGAATAAAACATTTTCAGAAAAACCTGTTCCTTTCATGGTCCATTAGCTGTGACCTTTTTCTACAAATATATCACTTTATAAATAATGTACCATTAAGCAATAAAAACTGACATGTTTTATCTCTTATCTTAAGAATCAGTAAGCAGTTATGTTTAGGTGGGGCATGTTTAACGGTCATGCAGAACATATGCAGAACATACATATACTATATATATATATATATATATATATATATATATATATATATATATATATATATATATATATATATATATATATATATATATATATATATATATATATAGTGTTCTAAGATGACCTTACATGACCTCGTTCTACATCCCTATTCCTACCCAATACCTAAACTTAACAACTAACTTACTTACTATTAATAAGCAGTAAATTTGGAATTTATCGAGGGAAAAGTCACAGTGAATAAGTGTTCCCTATTCTAAAGTGTTACCAATATTGTTTGTATAAACAATACAACACAATACAATACAAATAATACTTTTTTGTATTATTTGATATATACACATTTCTCTCTCTCTCTCTCTCTCTCTCTCTCTCTCTCTCTCTCTCTCTATATATATATATATATATATATATATATATATATATATACGCCTTTCTATCTAAATGTATATTATATGTATATTTTTGAATATATACTTTTCTCTAGACATTTATTTTCCTTTTCTTTTCTTTTTTTATATTGTGATCTTATGCTGAGGACAGGTTAGATATATTCTCCCAAGTATAGAGCATGTATAAAAAAAAAATAAAAAAAAAATTTAATTTGATTAATTTCTTCATTTTTAACATAAATAGGGCTTTTATGCATATAGGAAATGTTTTGTCCCTTGTATCAAGAATCAGTATACTTCAAAACAAATACATTATTTATTATCAATAAGCAGGAGATTATGAGTTCATTGAGGGAAACTCTTAATTAATAATGAAAATGTGTTTCCTAATCTAAAGTGTTACCATTTTTCTTTATAATGTGAACATGTGTTTATGCAAAACGAGATTTATCAAATCACCGTATACAATTTATTAGTGTGAGTGTTTCCTGGAAATCAAACCCGGGACCTTGATGTTGACAGTACCAAGTTTTACCAGTTGAGTAATATCGAAACTTTTGGCAACTCTATAGTCAAATCTAAATGGAGTTCAATCCTCTTTAGGGTGAGTTGATCCAGTTCAATACAGGTTAAAGACTTTTTCCTCAGTACAGGAAGTAGCACTATGAGTGTTTTACTCTCTCTATATATCTGCCGTCCTCTCTCTTTGTTCCATCTCACAGCAGTTCGATACTTCAAACCCCCAGCTTTAAATGAACTGTTTATCCTAGATCTCGTCTCCACACCCTCATGTTGAACAATGATCAATAGCGTCTCCTGCTTTATCGGACCAGGCTTTTCATTCCCACCATTAAGATCTGCTGATCTGAAATGCTTATCTGGAGTAATCTGCAGCATTTGGATCAACTGGCCTCCCTCGGCTCTTCCTCCATGGTAGGCGGGTTAAACCTGATGCCCGATGCAAAGGAGGTCACCTCCAGCCAATGGATTGACATGGATTTTGTCCCACCACTAATATACATTCACCTGCTCTTTTAAAAAAAACTTAGACTCTAACCTCTTCATCGCTACAGTATGTTTCGCTCTTACTAAAGTTTTCTTATGCATCATTTTATGAATGTGCCTCCACATAGTGCACAAACTACTAGCTACTACTAAATATTGTAGAAACATAATTTTCTGTAAAGTTGCTTTGTAACGATTTATTTTGTAAAAAGCGCTATACAAATAAACTTGAATTGAATTGAATAACAGCTGTTTTCCTGACTGAATAGCTACAAATGGCTGCTATATAAAAATGTTCTGAAACAGAGTTGAACGAAAGGAAAATGAATGGTAGAAAGCTAGAAGGGAGAAGCCCTCCTGACCATGAAGAAAAGCTCTGATGGAGAAACACTTTTCCATGCTGATATATGAAAGATGTCCTTTTTGTGCTTGAGAAGTCTGCTGAGTGTAACGGATATCACTCTGTCTGTAATTATAGCATCATGGTTTGGCTCGAAGCAGCTGCTGTCATTTGTGGTCTTGACTCGGGTGTTTCTCTGTTATTGCAGGTGTGACAGTCGGGTCCTAATCTGAAACAGGACTGACGCTGTTTGTTTGCGGTTCCACACTTCCTGTAGTTCGGTGATATGGCATAATGTAATGTAATTACTGTCGCCATGGAGATGTAGACAGAGTTGAAAGATGTCTTAACCTGGGTGTTAAAAGGATGCAACGGTGAAAAATATGAGGTAAAAAATCTCCTTGGTAACACACAACAGATGCCATGGCAACCTATACCTACTCATTCAAAAACTGATTTGTGTGCCAGTTGTATTAGCAGTAACATTATTCTGCAAGGCTTATAAAGATAAAAAAGGGAATCTTGCAACCCGCTGCTATGATCTGAATGACCAGAATGAAGAATTGCTTTGGCATTTCTCCATGTGGCCCTTGTGTGTCTTTAATTTATTTTGACATCAAGCAACTGCATTTCTGAATTCTTCATACAAGCATATTTTGGTAATGGATATGAATAATAATATAGTTATATTTACCTGTTAAATATTATATGATGTAATAATGCTTGTTAATGTTTATAAAAAAATATGGTTGCACTTATAGTGTACTTACAGTGTATTTATCTAAGAAAGTTCTGGTAACACAAGGTAACTACATGGGGTAGGGTTAGGTTTAGGGGTAGGTTCAGGGTAAGTACCTAGTTATTACTTAGTTATTGTAATTATTATAATAAGTACATAGTATGTACATGAAGAACAGGACTGTAAAATAAAGTGCTACCCAAAATATTGCAAAGTGATTCCACTATAAGTACATGTTAGCACGTACTGTAAAATAAAGTGCAACCTCCAGTAATTTATAGTGAATTTATGTACCAGTTCTTTTTTTTTTTTTTTTTGACAAATTTCTACATTATTCTGTAGTGTCTACATTATTGATGTGTAAAAGTTTGGTTAATCCACACCCAAAAACATATAACACAACACTTCTAAAGACAAACAAAAAGCCAGACAAAATTGAATTTTTAACTAAAATAGCACAGAAAACAGCAAAATACCTAGCAGACACGTGAAATGTGTCTTTACTGCTTTTTAACCTGATAGACTACTGTTCGAATGTTTGGGGTCAGTAGATAGATAGATTGATTGTTTTTTATTCAGCAAGGGTGCATTTAATTGAATTCAAAAGTGACAACAAAGACTCTTAAATTGCTACAAAACAACATAAAATCTCTCTCTCTCTCTCTCTCTCTCTCTCTCTATATATATATATATATATGTGTGTGTGTGTGTGTGTGTGTGTGTGTGTGTGTGTATACTGTATGTATATTCCCTATTTTTATGTTTTTTATTTGCATAACCTTTCATGGTTGTGTTACTGTACACTTTCCAAGGTTTTGTTTGAAGGTTAAAATCATCTGTTTTAAATTTTAGGGTTTGTGTGATCTACTGAAAACGTCAAAAATCAACAGTGCAAGCAGCCCCAGTCTCCACCAGTCATTTGGAAATGGAGTATTTCAACATCACACACATCACGTTTACATCCATTTTCAGCTCAATTTGAATGAGGCGCTATCCTGAAACAGCTCTTGTCTGGGGTGCCTGAAGAACCCAAAAGTGTCACCAGCAAGCCTATGTTTGTAAACTGTAATTTCATCTATTGAAAGTGGCATGTAGCAGACGGTCTACCAGTCACATGGATACAAAGAGCTCTACAGCTTTAATTCACAAAGAAACCCGATCTCTCCAGGTATCCGTCTGCAAAAGATGAACGATTACATTTTCTAAGCATCTCTGCAAACCTACAGCTCTCTTGAGGCTTGTGTCAAGTGTTATCCAGAGGTTGGAGGAGACGGATCATCTAATGTGCTGGTTGCCCTGAAGGGATTCTGGGTAAAGTATCTAAATGCATGACGTGGGTTAATGTTGACCTTTCTATTGTTTAGTTATGCCTGTGATGAGCAGCTGTTGTGGGTTTGCATCCCTCGAGCTGTATCAGCGTAACAGTGTGAAAGAAAGGAAAGAGTCAGAACAGATTACTGTTACTCGGTTGGGAAGCATTGTTCATTAGAGTCCGGTCTGTCTACTTCACTCTCAGTCTCTCTATTGACAAGAGATCTCTTAAATATCTACAGATGTTTCTTGACAAAATGAGATAAGAACCATGGATATTTGAACATTTATGTCATATTTCTCTCCCGATTTGCACACTTCAGCGGTGGGATACGTTTTTCACAGAAGTGAGGTAAACATCTGCATTATGAATAATGTTATGTTATGAACAATAGGATATGATGAACATGCTCCTCCTCAGCTTTGGGTTTAAACCTCCATTTAAAGTGAAAGTGTGTCAGAAATCATCTTTGAATTGGTCAGATTTGCCTTCATTGTTAAAAGTCCTCACAAGGATAACAAAATCTGAAATCAGCAGGCAGCAGTCCTCCCGTGGAAAGAAAACAAGTAAATAATAAACAAATAAACATAATAATGTCTTAATTGAGATATAAACATTCAAAAAGCATTCTGTTAGAGATAGGTATAGGGACAGAAGACAAATTATTGATAGATAACATAATTAGCTCAGTTTAATAGAGGTACAGTAGATGGAAAGTCATTATCATGATGTATAACTTATATAGGACATTTACTGAGCCAGCAATAGGATCCATTATAAAGAGGTGAACAGCTTTCATCTTAACCTCATCCTCATGTGCAAGATCTTGTGCATCCCGGCGACCCTAATGTTATAATGGCGCCAAAGCCAGATGGGAATCAGCAACAGCTGAAGCTAAAATAGGTTGTTAATTAATACAGTAATTCTGTACCAAACAGAGAAAAAAAGAAATGACAAAAAAAAAAAAAAAAAAATATTGAATGGATCGCAGCGTACGCCGTAGAGTGTGAAGGCAGTCCTTCATGAATGAAGATGCATAGCTCTACTGTAATTAGTTTTGGGACTTGATTATTTGATAATGTGATGTAAAGTCCCCGGTCGTGCACCACTGAATAAGCGTATTGTGCCTGCGTGCATTAACAAAGGACATAATCCATCCTATCACATATGATACAAGCAGTGCACAAGTCCCACCGCATCTGATTTAATTAGTAATTGATAGCAATAAACAAAGCTCATTGGAGTGGAAATAGCAACTTCTGTTAAGATGCTTATGTGAGGTGGTGTTTAACACGGAGGCCATTAAAAACTCCAAGCATGATTACATTAGCAAGCAGGTTACCATGAAAGTAGTTACTTTTAATAATCTTGCTAAGTATTTTAAAGGAGAGCATTGAAATGTGTGCACACAAATATAACAATACACAGGGCTCAGGACAAAAAAAAAAGAAAAGAATAATTATATATCACAGTTTTCTTAATTATTTATATAATATTTATTATTTTGATAGGAGATGTCATTTTGTGAAACGACTTTCTACAATAGTCAATTCTGGTTGGTCAATCACAACATTTATTAGTACCTAAATATACAAAAAAAATGTTTATTTGAATCAATATTTACTATCATTATCAAATCAGTATTATTCAGTGTAGTTACTTAAACTAGCAGTGTGATGAAAGTTTGTTTTTGGTTATTTATTTTGTAATTTTATTTTTCAACAGTCTGTTAATATATATATACAGGTGCCAAATCCTGCTGGAAAATTAATTCAGCATCTTCAAAAATCTGGTCAGCAGAAGGAAGCATAAAGTGCTCCAAGATTTCTTGGTAAAGAGGTGCAGTGACTTTCTAAAAAACACAATTGACCAACACCAGGAGATGTTATTGCACCCAAATAGCAAAATTATGTCATTAATAACTTATCCTCATGTTGTTCCGAACCCGTTAAACCTTAGTTGATCTTCGGAACACAGTTTTAAGATATTTTAGATTTAGTCCGAGAGCTCTCAGTCCCTCCATTGAAAACCTATGTACGGTATACTGTCCATGTCCAGAAAGGTAAGAAAAACAAAATCAAAGTAGTCCATGTGACATCAGAGGGTCAGTTAGAATTTTTTGAAGCATCGAAAATACATTTTGATACAAAAATATCAAAAACTACTACTTTATTCAGCATTGTCTTCTCTTCCGTGTCTGTTGTGAGAGAGTTAAAAAAAAAAGCAGTTTGTGATATCCGTTTCGCGAATGAATCATTCGATGTAACCGGATCTTTTTGAAGCTGTTAACTTTTTTAATGTGGCTGACACTCCAATATCCAGGGGTAATTAATGTACTCAAGCAGTACACTGACTGAACTGCTGTGAAGAGAGAACTGAAGATGAACACTGAGCCGAGCCAGATAACGAACAATAGACTGACTCATTCTCGAGTCAAGAACCATTTCTGTCAGACGCGTCCAATTCGAGAACCAGGGAGCTGATGATACTGCACATGTGTGATTCAGCGTGAGGCAAAAAGACACACAGAGCGCCTGAACTGAACTGATTCTTTTGGTGATTGATTCTGAACTGATTCTGTGCTAGTGTTATGAGCTCGGGTAAACCGAAGAGTTGAATCAAGGTAAATCATCGCCAATGACGCCATTATGTTGAGCGCGAAAGAACAAAATAATTGAATTTAACACCCGAGTCTCACAATTTGAGTAGAATTACTGAAAAAAATGAACGTTTTCATGACATTCTAATTCATTAAGAAGCACCTGTATGTATGTGTGTGTGTGTGTGTGTGTGTGTGTGTGTGTGTGTGTGTGTGTGTATAACTGCATTTTAATCTTTTATACCTATGGTAATGTTTTTTTTTTTTAATTTTACTCAAATTGTTGTCTTTATATGTTAAATACTGAGACTGCTATTGGTTGATATCAGCTTGATATTAGGTCATGACGGGTGGGCATATCTGAGTTGTTTAGAAATATAGACAGACAGACAAGATTCATACATTTTCTGTTGAATGCAGCTGTCCTTATTAGGAAAGTAATGAAGCAAAGAGAGAGACAGAAATGAGCTCTAGTGATACTATGCTCTGAGGAAGTTCTGCTGATCACCGGGGATTCATGTAAATGCAAAACATTCTCAAAATAATCACAGACAAAAGAGAAATTTCTGGTGTGGATATACATGATTAAATAACAGCTCAAGGAGAACATCATTTTGAAATAAGCACAGAGAAATGTATTTTTTCCCTTCCTTCTTATCAGAGGACAGGTTTGGCTTTGTTTGCCTCATCAAGGACTGTATAATTTAGTCAGTGAAGCCATAATTATCACACTATGCAAAACAGGAACTCAGTGGTGGTGAGGCAGAAAGAAGTGCCCATAAGTGACTATTGGCACTATATGCAGACATATTTTATCTAACCACATATAG